>NW_024097341.1:0-56575 GCF_016545835.1 Crotalus tigris
GCCCCCCCCCCCGATCTCTTCCCTTTTCACTGCCTGGACCAGTTTTCCTTCTCCCACCTGTAGTGAAATGGCGCTCCCTTCCCACCCATCCCACAAGTAGGAAACCATCAAGGGGGGGGGAGGAGGAGGGATTGAGCAGCAGGAATCAAAAAGTATGTGCTGTCTTAAGGAGGGCTGCAGGGATCTCAGAGGAGGGGGGAATCAGCTGCCGTGGGAAAAGAGGAAAAAGCTACTATACTTTTATGCTCACCACATAAGTAGGAACAAAGCTCCCACATTTATCATTAGTGTGATCTATCACTGGGAATTTAGGGGATCTAATGCAAACTTCCAATTGTGTGAGATGGGCTATCTGGGAGCTCAGTTAACTCCTGTGCAGCAACTGCCATCAACTTACTTCTCAGAGTTGTGATAAGAGTAATAAAAACAGTTACGCTCTTCATTAGGTTTTGCATTATCACAGGTGGACTGTTTTTGCATGAGGATTGTGTTTTGTTTTTTTCCTAATGTAGGACACCTTCAACATCATAGGAAAGCAAGGGCATTATCTTTTATCAATGGAGATGGCCCAAGAAGCTTTTTCAGGGAAGCAAACAAACATACCACCATCCCTCCCCCACTCCGGAGCATGAGGAGACTGCTCCTTCCTTTTATAAACTGCCTCAACGTAAAGCTTGCCGGGCTTGTCGCAAACTAAGTCACGTCTGTGCGCCTGCTCGCGAGATCTCAAAGCTTGGTTTTCTTCCTCCACAGTAGAAGAGTCGGGGAACTTTCCTAGCCGTCCAGCTATCCGTCTGCCCATGGAGGAGCAGTAGCTTCGTAGGCCCACCCATCCCCCCTTTGAGCCGAGCATCAGTTTTATAACCTGCCATCTGCCTCAAAGCACTTCTCCGTCGCGAGGAGGCAGAGGTAGCAGCCTGCTGGGCAGATGCCTTCTTCTTCTTCTTCCTCCTCCCTGAAACAACATGAGTAGGACGCTGCTGGCTGGGTCACCCTGCAGGGGATAGCAGGGCTCTTTCTCTGAAAGGCGCTTTAGCCAGCTGAGGCTCCTGGCGGCAATACAGCAGACAACCTCTACCCTGAAGCACACCAGAGCTGGGCCAGCATCTGTGAGCTCCAGAAGCAACGCCCGAACGCGGTTCCGCCCTCACTGGACCAGATCCTTCCCTGCTCGGGCTTTCCTCCGCCTTCTGCTCCCCTCACCTGGAGATGGATAGAGGAGCGGTGTCTCGGTTCCTAAGACCATCGGAAATATGTGTTTTCCGATGGTCTTAGGCAACCCCTGTGAAACGGTCGTTCGACCCCAAATGGGGTCGCGACCCACAGGTTGAGAACTGCTGGGATAGGTGTGTCTTACCATTTTCTTGCTTATTTTAATTTTTGTTTCTTCTTGGATTTCTTGTTTTTCTTTTTCAGTGGTATTGTGCTGGACTGGGCTTTTATGATCATATTTTTCAGAGTTTCCCATACTTTTTGAGTTGTTTTCCTCTGAGCATTGAAGTTATTTCTTTCTTTGCATGGTCACACATCATAGTGAGGACAATTAACTAGTGGGACGTCTTGCCTTCAGAAGTTGTGGGTGCTTCATTACTGGATGTTTTTAAGAAAAGCCAGGACAGTCACCTGTCTGAAATGGTATAGGGTCTGCTGCTTGAGCAGGGCATTAGACTAGAAGACCTCCAAGGTCCTTTCCAGCCCAATGATTCTGTGTTTCTATGATTAGATTTCATCTGTTTAAATAACATCTTTCTGGTATAATAGAATTAGTCAGAAACTTTTGCTTTTGTTGAAACTAAGTTCTTTCATCAACACTGCAATCTTTGCTCTCAAAGCTCTGTAAAATATGAGAACCATGAAGTGGGGAACTGAGAAACTTTACTTAACATCCATACTAGTTTTCTGAAAGATATCAAGAGGCCCCTGTGCAACATAACTGGTCTTAGTGTGGCATGGTGTTCTCCAGCTGTATGTCTGAAGATTGGTTTGGTTCTCATTATCAACCACTATCACTGTTGCAATTAAGTCTGTGGGTTTGCTAAACCTGCTCATGTTGTGGGTTGACTTATTTTCTTTGTGTGTTGTTACTTTAGTTTTGCAAAGGGCCTTGCACCTAATTTGAACCATATGGCTATTGATCATGTCATACTTGGAAGCCAACCAGCCAAACAAGACATTTAAGAATGGGCAGGAATCACTAGTCCTAACATACTTTGAGAAGGCAACAGTGGGGGTGGTATTTCCCATAACAGCACGGAAATTTATCTGCTCTCTTTTTTACAAACTCCTGCAGGTATCTTCATCTCCTCAAATGAAGTTTTGCATTACAACAAGCATCTCCTTTTTTTTAACAGCAGGTCTTGCGCTGTCTGGTGGGACAGAGCTGCTCAGCCAGATTGCTGCATATTAACTGTCAAATATATTTTGCAGATTTTTTTTGTGCTCAGTGGGAAGATTATTATCAGGTTTTAATGCAATTTTCTTCCCTGGTTGTACAGCTAACATCAACTCTAGCAATGGTAAACAAACATTGTGGACCTGAACATTTAAGAACTTATTGTGAGTGCTATCATCACGAGTGTGGCCCAACACGAAATGCCGCTCTACTAAAGGGTAGATTGTCCCTGGCAACTTTTTTACTCTCCAAATGCTCTGTGATCATCTTTAGTTTGCCTCTGTGCTTTTTCTGACCACTTCCAGTGGGGTTAGAATAACCGCCTCCTTTTTATTTTCTAAAAATAGTTCTGGCGTACATGTGAGTTTCAAAGACAACTAATTAACAAAGATTGGTGGGCTAAGGGCCTCAACTGTGGTCAAAAGATGCTTTGAAGACATGACACCTGTCTTTCAAATAAAGATTATGCTGAGAAGCATCAGGGTTAAAGATGGGAAAGGTTGAGAGCAAGACCACAATGCCAGCTTCACATTTATTGACTTTAATCAAACATGGGAAAGAATCTAGGACAGCGGTTCCCAACCTGTGGGTCGTGACCCCATTTGGGGTCGAACGACCATTTCACGGGGGTCGCCAAACAACGCAATCCACCATTTTTTTCCCTCAGCCGGCGCAGGGGGCAGCGCTGCGCATGCGCGCCACGCAGGGGGCAGCGCAGGGGGCGGCACAGGGGGCGGCGCAGGGGGCGGCGCAGGGGGCGGCGCGGCGCATGCGTGCTGTGCAGGGGGCGCCGCCGCATATGCGCACCGTGCAGGGGGCGGCACTGTGCATGTGCGCCGCCTCCTTATGACCAGGGTCGCCGGTATAAAAAGATTGAGAACCACTGATCTAGGAGAAGAAAGATCTAAAGTTTGCATTATTCTTCATCAGGATCATAGAATCATAGGGCTGGAAGGGACCTTGGAGGTCTTCTAATCCAACCTCCTACCCAAGGCAGGAATCTTATACCATCTGAGACCAATGGTTGTCCAATCTTTTTTTTGAAAACCTCCAGTGTTGGAGCATCCACAACTCTGGAAAACAAATACTGGATTCCCCAGAAGATTTGTCATCAGAGGACCTGCTGGACGATGAACAGCCATCGCTCCCTTTTTCTGGGTATCTTATTCTTTTTTTTTTAAATACAAATTTTATTAAATGTACATTTTAAAAACAAAAATGGACATGATTCAACTTCCCTGGCTTCAACAGTGCTATTACCATTACCATATTTTCCAGCATATAAGACGACTTTCTAAACCATGAAAATCTTCTCAAAAGTTGGGGGTCATCTTATATGTCCAGTTGTCTTATACGCCGAAATTACGGGTACCTAAAGAAGCCAAAGAGGTTGACCACAAATGGTTCAGTTATAAGAATTGGATTTGCAATCAAGAATTTTGCAAGTGGGGCCATTAGAGGAACAAGAAAAAGTAACATGGCATTTTGCTTAAAGGTCCAGAGGTAAAAAGCCCCACCTTAGCATTTCAAAAAGCAACCCTAGAAATTATTTTATTTTAAGCACAGCAGCCCTTCGTGTCGCAGAGCGGCAGTTTTCGCCAGAAACAGAGAAATATTTCCCAGGGCGGAATGGGATGAGTGAATCTGGCTGCCTTTACGTGCCTACTTCTTCTTGGGTGCCTTACCACAGCTCACCCCAGGCGGGCCTTCTAGCTCCGCCCCTTTCTCCCCAGCGTTTTCCAGGGCTATTTGGCTGCAGGGGACATTTAAATGAGCATCCGGGCTGCCAATTCGCACAGCAACGTGTAGGCCACCTCGGACACAGGAAGGCGATCCAGGAGGGAAAGGGAAGATGAAGAGGAGGAAGGTGAGGTGCCAGCCAGCAAAAGTGTGCGGAACCGAGAGCCTCGCAGACGGAGCAAGCAAACTTACAAAAAGGGAGCCCTCTCTCCCTCCCTCCCTCCCTCCCTCCCTCCCTCCCTCCCTCTCTCTCTCTCTCTCTCTCTCTCTCTCTCACACACACACACACACACACACATAAACACACACGCATGCGTGCTTTCTCTCCCTTCTCTCTCTCTCTCCAAAGGCACCAGAATGAAGTATGTGGGGGGAGGGGTGCAGCCACGCAGCGAAGCCTGATCGGATTGTTATTAACTATGTCATTGTGGGGGCAGGGGTGGCAGCCCCCCCTCGACCGCTTACGAATACATCAAAGCAAGTTCCCCCGTATCCTGCGCCCCATGCTCCTCACCCCTTGGCATGGGGATTGGCTGTCCAGATGAGAATTTAAGTGTCCCACACCAATATGCCAATAAAACAAGGCTTCTGTTGCCCTGGAAACGCTTCCCCCCCTCCGCCGGGAAATCCAGGCATCCAGGCCGCCACTGCTCTTCTGCCTGACAGGGACTCCCACGAAGGAGCTGCGGGGGGGGGGTGAGATGCCTGGCTGTCTCTGTCCTCCCTGCGGCATTGCCGGCCCGCCCACTCGCACTGTTTTATGTTTACATGTTTGATGACAAACAGCCTTATGTTTATAAGTGAGTATAGCCCAAACTCTATATTTTAACTGGAAAAGTTGGGGGTCATCTTTATACGCCCAGTGTCAGAATCCAATTATATTTCATCTCTAGTTATCAACTAAAGAAAACCCCACTTCTGCCTTCCCTGGATTCTGTCATACGATGTAGGGAAGGGGGTGAACAAAGGGGCTTTATGGCTCTCACTTCTTTCAGTATACTTCAAAGAGACTGAATGTGGATAGCACCAAAAAGGCCTAATCATAACAAAGGGGGCTATTACCTTTCATGTAGTTTTCTCTGAAGTCTCCATCCAGCCGGCAGTAAGGAAAAAGGGGGTGGGAATGTAATGCCTGAGACTGTTGCTGGAAGTAGGGGGTGATTGGGTGGGGCTACTGGGAAACCCCTTAAAACTTTGAATGGGAGAGCTTGGACCCCAAGTCCTGTCTAGAACGCCTGCAACCATTTTCTCTTAATAAAGGATGCCTGTTGGAAGAATTATTCCAAGAGTTCTGTCTTCTTAAGATGCAAAGTGGGGTGGGTCCTTACACCCAGTCATCTTATACGCCGGAAATATGTTACAGAAAGAAAAAAGAAACTTAAAATACATTCTATAACAGGACAGAATATAACAAACTGTGCGTATAACATCTGTAAAAATAATTTTATTAAAAGTTTTAAAGATTTTATACAATATATATCCCAAATCCCTCCCACCCCTCCCCCCTCCCCCACTTCCCAGAGCTGATTATAGGGTTACAAATAAACAATCATAATCTAACTAACATTACCCAACTATACAAACAATCAAATCCATAACATACTTTAACTCCTTTTCAAAATACATATTAACAAATTAAAAACGAAAATAATTATAATTAAACCATAATACCAAAACTAATATAAATTCTACCATATTAAACTATTAATAATAATCTAAAATTTACTCATAAGCTAGATAATACTTTTTAGTCTCATATTTATTCTGAATATAATCTATCCATCTTCTCCAAACCGAGATATATCTTTCTTCTGAATAGTCCTTCAAATAAGCAGAAATTTTTGCCATTTCTGCTAAATTAGACACCTTGAGTATCCATTCTTCCATAGTAGGCAAAGAATCTTTCTTCCAATAATCTTGCAGCTGTTATAAGATTCAACATCAAATTAATTTCTTTAACATCAAAATCTACAATAACACCTAACAAAAATAATTGTGGCATAAACTTTATCTTTCTCTTTAAAATCTTTTGAATGTTCCACCAAATCTTAATCCAAAAAGCTTTTATATTTCTATAGCCACCAAATATGAAAATAAGTTGCATCTAAGCTTCTACATTGCCAACATTTGGGCTGTAAATTAGGATACATACAGGACAGCTTTTGAGGATCCAAATGCCACCTATAAAACATTTTATAAAAGTTTTCTCTTAAATTTTGAGCTTGAGTAAATTTTACATTTCTAACCCAAATTGTCTCCCATGTATCCAATAGAATCCACTCTTGAATATTTTGAGCCCATTTTACCATACAGTCTTTAACTAACTCCGTTTCAGAATCCAATTCTATTAAAACATTATAAATTCTCTTTATATGGGCTCGAGTTTGAACTTTAATCTGTTTTACCAAATTCACATCCCCTAAAGTAATACCAACCTTTTGATCGAAACTCCACCTAACTAACAATTGATTATACTGAAACCAAGAGTGTACAATATTTTCTTGCTTCAACTCAGCTAAAGATTTTAATTGCCAATCCTTCCCTACCAAACTAAGTAATTCCTTATAAGAAATCCTATCCAAATTCACACCCCTAGATACCCCCTCTATCGCGTGTCCAGGAATCCCCCAAATTGGAATTTTATAGTTTAACCTATAATAATACTTCTTCCAGACATGTAATAAAGCGTTTCTTAAAATATGAGATTTAAAAACCTGATCTACTTTTTTTATTATAAATTAAATGTGCATGCCATCCATATAATAAATCCCATCCCTCAAGAAGGGGTATATTTTTATTTGTTAAGTTAAGCCAATCACTAATCAATGTTAAAGCCACCGCATCATAATATAATTTTAAATTAGGCAACTTAAGTCCTCCTCTTTCCCGTGCATCTTGTATAATCTTAAACTTAACTCTTGGTTTTTTCCCTGCCCAAATGAACTTGTTAATACCCTTCTGCCATTCCTCCAAGTTGGCATCTTTTTTCAAATGAGGTATCATTTGAAACAAAAAAAGAAACTTTGGAAGAACATTCATTTTAACCACTGAGATTCTCCCCAGCAAAGATAACTGTAGTTTTTTCCAATCATTTAAATCCTTTTGCACTTTTACCCATAATGTCTCATAATTATTTTTGTACAATTTAACATTAGAAGCTGTAATGTATACTCACAAATATTTAACCTTTTTCACTATTTCAAAACCTGTTAATTTAGCTAACATATCCTTTTCCTTCATAGACATATTTTTCGGTAGTATGTTAGTCTTATTGTTATTTACCTTAAAACCAGAGACTTTCCCATACTGGATTATGATTTCCACCAAATATCTTACCGAATCTGTCGGTTGAGATAATGTCACAACCAACTCATCGGCAAAAGCTCTCAACCTATAATCATTCTTATTTATTTTTATTCCCTTTATTGTAGGTGATTCACAAATTTTAATAAGTAAAATCTCCATTGTTAAAACAAATAACAATGGGGATAATGGACATCCCTGTCTTGTATCCTTTTCAATTTTAAATGCTTCTGTTAATCCCCAATTAATTATAATTTGTGCCGATTGTTGTTGATATATAGCCTTAAGAGCGTACAAAAATTTATCCTCAAAATTCATTTTCTCTACAACTCTCAATAAAAATTGCCAATTTAACTGATCAAAAGCTTTTTCAGCATCCAAAAATATCAAAGCTGCAGGGATTTGATTGTTCTTATCCAAATACTCAATTAGATTAACCATTTGTCTTACATTATATTTTATATATCTCCCAATTATAAATCCAGATTGGTCACTATGGATCAATTGCTTCAAAACATGCATTAATCTATTTGCCAATATTTTTGAAAAAATCTTATAATCTGTATTCAAAAGAGATATAGGTCTATAATTCGTAGGCTGGGTAAGATCTTGATCCTCCTTTGGAATCAACAATATAAAAGCCCTTCTCCAAGATAGAGGTACCTCTGCTCCCAACAAAATACTATTAAAAAGTTCCTTTAATGGTTCTATCATTTCTTCAGATAACATTTTATAATAGATTGCTGTTAATCCATCTGTACCAGGAGCCTTACCAACCTTTAACTGTTTAATCGCCCAAATAATTTCCTCAGAAGTAATTAAACAATTCATCTCGTTGATCATTTGAAAGTCTAGGAAAATATGCTGCCTGTAGATACCTTTCTATATCTGAAACTTGTATGCTTTTACTAGCATATAACTTTGAATAAAAATCTAAAAAACTCCTTTTAATCAAATGTTGTTGATAAACCTCTTTATCTTTATAATCTATTTTCTCTATAATCCTTGACTTCTGTTTCTTCCGTAATTGATAAACCAACCACCTACCAGGTTTATTTGCATTACAAAATGTATTCTGTTTCATGTAACTTAAATTAATTGCAGTCTGATCAGCCATTAACATGTTAAATTACTCTTTAAGCATATTTATAGAAACCTTTAACCTATTATCCAATGGATTCAAAATAAAAGCCTTCTCTTTCACTTTGATCTCTTCTTCCAACTCTTCACGTTTTTTTGCCTGTTTGCACCTATGCACATTATTCATGTGGATCAAAACCCCTCTCATATAAGCTTTGCTAGCATCCCATACCATAGCCATTGAGGTACCCTTATGCATATTCAAAACAAAAAAATCCTTCAAATATTCTCTACATTTCTGCGAAATCCCCTCATATCTAAATAAGTTCTCATTCAACCTCCAAGATCTTCTATTCCCTTCTTCAGCAAATAACTCCAACCATACAGGACTGTGATCCGACAATGTCCTAGGAAAAATCTTGACATTCTTGACCCTAGAAAAGAGATTAGTAGTAATTTAAAAAAAAATCAATTCTAGAAAACGATTGATGCCTATCCAAAAAAAAAGTAAAATCTCTGTCCTCCATGTTCCATTCTCTCCAAATATCTCTGAGTTCCAAATCATCCTTCAAATAAAAAAAAACTTTAGGTAATTTAGCGTGATTGGAAGATTTAGAAAATCTTCTCTTGTCCTTACTTGCATCTATAACTCCATTCCAATCACCCATCATAATAACAGATTTATAATCCAGTTGAGTTAGTTTCTGATGTATCAACTTATAAAACTGTTTTTGTTGTTGATTAGGGGCGTATAGTCCAATGATAAGAAATCTCGTACCATATAATAATAGATCAATAATAACATATCTTCCTTGTGGATCAGAATCAATTAATGTTGCCAATAAATCTTTCCTCATGTAGATAACTACACCCCCTTTTTTCCAGAGCAGAGGCTATAAAATGAATCCCAACCGGGAGTTAATCAAATGCTTTTGGTCCTTTGAAGTAATATGAGTCTCTTGCAAACATACAACATCATTCTTATGTTGTTTCAAATAGTGAAATACTTTCTTTCTTTTCTGTGGTGAATTCAGACCATTAACATTCCATGTCAGAAACTTTGCCATCTTTAGTGGCCTGAAGCCTCCGGAACACTGCTTGAAGATCAGCTGTCGATGATCTCTTTGGTCTTGTCCCTCCCACAGGCTCTGAAGTAGTCGAGTATGTTGTAGATCCTACATCCACTTTTTGCTGTTCTTTTTCTTTACGTCTATGAGCTGCACGAGTCATTCTCTGTTCCTTTGGATCATCTTTTGTCTCCAAACACTGTTGCATAGATTCAGCCTGCAAATCTCCTACAACTAATGACATTGCACCTTCAACCAGCTGTTCTTCAAGCTTTTCTTCAATTCTCTTAGATCGTGGAAATGGTGGTGAGCCTGCCTTCAGGACAGAGGTATAAAAATCTCTTGCTTTTAAAATTGTATTAAGTCTATAACGTATAATAGTGTTCACCACTATTCCAACAGGTAACTCCCATCTGAACTGAACTTGTCATTTTTTAAGCTCCTCAGCCAAAAAAGCAAAGTCCTTTCTTTTTCTAAGAATTTTTGGAGGTATTTCTTTTAAAATTATAACATCTTGAGCTGCAATTTGAAATCTTTGCTTATAAAAAGCCTGTATAATTTCATTACAAAGTGATCTTCTGGAAAAATAAATAACCACATCTCTTGGTAAATTTCTCTGCCTCACAATCCATGAATTAACCCTAAAAATTTTATCTATCTATCTCAAAATTTCTTCAGGTTCACATCCCAAAATGGAAGCTAAATCTGCTGCTATTTCCTCTCTCAGATTCTCTTGCAAATTCTCCTTCAGCCCTCTTATTCGCAAAGCAAATTCCATGTCTCTATATCAGTGGTTCTCAACCTTTCTAATGCTGCGACCCCATAATACAGTTCCCCATGTTGTGATGACCCCCAACCATAAAATTACCTGAAACCCACTTATACATTGCCGGGTGCCGGGGTGTGTGGCCAAGTGGGTGTGGCCACCAAGTAGGCATGGCCACCAAGTGGGCGTGGCAAGAAAGACAGCCCCGGCCACCATTAATGCTGTGCCACTGCTGCTTGTATTTTAATGCATGTTTACACTGCCTTTAAATGTGGGACCATGTTGTGGTGACCCCCAACCATAAAATTATTTTCATTTCTATTTCATAACTGTAATTTTGCTACTGTTATGAATCGCAATGTAAATATCTGATATGCAGGATGTATTTGCATTGAACATAATTAAAGCATAGTGATTAATCACAAAAACAATATGTAATTATATATTGTTAAATATTTATTTTTAATTTCCAAAAAACGAAATTTTGTCTTGAAGCATGGTGGAGCATGGGTAACAGTCTTAATATAACAACAGTAAACTATATCCACATGGAAAGAAGTAAGCAGTGGGGTACCACAAGGTTCTGTCTTAGCCCCAGTAATCTTCAATATCTTCATCAGTAATTTAGATGAGGGAACTGAAGGGGAACTCATCAAATTTACAGATGACACCAAATTGACAGGAGTAGCCAACACCCCAGAAGACAAATTCAGGAACCAAAAAGATCTTAACAAACTTGAACAACAGGCCTTATCTAACAAAATGAGTTTCAATGTGGAGAAAAGTAAAGTCTTACATTTAGGCAGAAAAAACCAAGTACAGATTGGGCGAGACCTGGCTTAATAACAATAACTGTGAGAGGGACCTTGGAGTCCTAGTAGACAATCACTTGACTATGAGCCAGCAGTGTGCAGCTGCAACCAAAAAAGCTGATACAATCCTGGGTTGTATAAACAGAGGCACCACTTTATAAAATTCTAGTAAGACCACATCTGGAATATTGCAGCCAATTTTGGTCACCATATCACAAAAAAGATGTTGAGAGTTTGGAAAAAAAATCAGAGAACAGCAACTAAGATGATCAAAGGCCTGGAGACTAAAACATGTGAAGAACAGCTGTGGGACTTAGGTTTGGCTGGTCTAAAGAAAAGAAGAAATAGAGGAGACATGATAGCAGTATTCCAGTATCTGAGGGGCTGCCACAAGGAAGAGAGGGTCAGGTTGTTCACCAGAGCACCAGAGGGAAGGACAAGAAACAACGGTTGGAAACTGATGAAAGAGAGAAGCAACCTGGAATTAAGGAGAAACTTCCTGACAGTGAGGACAATCAACCAGTGGAACAGCTTGCCTCCAGAAATCGTGGGCACTCCATCACTGGAGATTTTTAAGAAGAGATTGGACATCCACTTGTCTGAGATGGTATAAGTTCTCCTGCATGAGCAGGGGCTGGACTAGAAGACCTCCAAGGTTCTGTTCTATTCTATTCTATTCTATTCTATTCTATTCTATTCCATTCTATTCTATTCTATTCTATTCTATTCTATTCTACCCTACTCTACTCTACTCTACTCTACTCTACTCCATTCCATATTTTCTATTCTATTCTATTCCATTCCATTCCATATTTTCTATTCTATTCCATTCCATTCCATATTTTCTATTCCATTCCATTCCATATTTTCTATTCTATTCTATTCTATTCGCTTGTAGCTCTGCAAGAAGAAAAGTATACCCAGGCAAGTTTATGCCAGAATATATTAAATGAATCCCCCCCCCAGTTTTCCACCAGTGGGAGCACTGTCCTTGGCCTCAAGAAGATATGGATTCTGCCCAGTGAGCTTAAAGGAATAAAATTAGCCTTGGCTCCTGATGTCCCCCTGCTGAAACATTTTACTGCATGTAAGTGTCATTAAATGTTCCCAATCAATCACATCCAGCATTCTTTTCAAAGTCAGCTCTCCTCTCAGTGAATTGGAAGCAACATAAATAAGCACTGGCTGGTTCTCGGTCCAAAGTTTCTGCTCAGAGTTTGTATTTCAATACCCCTCTCTTTCCTATGGTAAACCTGCATTTGCCATTTCGCAGCTTCTTTCTATTCCCCTCTATCTCCCCCACTCCACCCCTACTCCCCTCCCTCATGTCAGCATTAAACTTCCGTTCCGTCTGTTTCTGGCGGAAAAAAAAAGCTTTCCCAAAGAGCACCAAGTATACAGAGATCAGAAGTATGAACAGTGGCAGTAGCGCTGCTACGGTCGGGCTGCTCAGGCAAAGAGGACGGGCTACAAGAGGAGGAGAAGAACTTTGAGGCATTGCATGGGCAAAGTGAGTGAGCTTTTTTTTTTCTTTTGCAGAGCATACCGGCAGGGAGGCAGGTGCGCTAACTCTTCTCTAAAGAAATAGCTACCGCGGGTGGGTGAGGAGAAGAGGACTCTGGTGGGCCGTGCCAGACAGACAGAGAGAGAGGGAGGGAGAGAGAGGGGGGGAGAGGGAGAGAGAAAGAGTGCACTTGAAATGCAACAAAATATGTGAACCTGCATGGAAAGAGTATGTTACGTCTGTGTAACATCGAGTTGATCTGTTTTTATCCAAAAACGGGGGGAGGGGGAAGAAGCGTGCAAGGAAAGAAAGAGGCAATTTTACTTCTTTCCATTCCCCTGGAAGTTGAACCTCTCCCCCTTCCTCTGTTCTCTGTCTTGCGTCCTTCTAGATTTGCTGCAGCAAGGCGCAGGGCAACCAACGGCTGGGCCACAGCTGGCCCAGCCCAAGGGAGGTAAGCCACCCACTGGGCCCCAAGCACCCCAGCAACCCTCCCTGCGCCCACCGCTGCCCCGCTAGCCTTACCTTGGCCACCGCATGTTCGGTACGGCGGCAGGCAGGCCCAGGCACTCCTGGGTGGCCATGGCACGCGGCAGCGAGGGAGCAGGGTGACCACCAGCTGGGCCACCAGCTGGCCCAGCCCAAAGGAGGTAAGCCACCCGCCGGGCCCCACGTGTGCCAGCAACCCTTCCTGCGCCCACCGGCCTCCCACCTCCCACCCCTGGCCCTCTTTTACTTACTTTTAGTAGTTGCTCAGCAGGGAGGGAAGCTTTCGAGAAAGTTCGCCTTGCAGCACCTTTTTCCGACTGGGGCTTTTGGCGGGCTCAGCAGGGCAGAGATAGCCTGGACAATTCCTATTGGCTTTCGAAAGCCAATAGAATAAGAGGGAGTAGCACAGCTAAGGAAAAGGGGGGGGGGAATGGCGGACAGCCTTTTTTGGTGACCCCTGTGAAATGGCCGATCGACTCCAAATGGGGTTGCAACCCATAGGTTGAGAACCGCTGCTCTATATTGTGACATAATAATTTCATCCTGTGTTGTATCAACCTTATTTTCAACTTTACCAACTCTATCTTCTAATCTTTCAGCATTTTCCACCACATCATCCACACACTCATCTAGACGCTCTATATGGGCTGCTAACCCTTGAAGTGCAAGCACTATGCCCTCCCTCATCTCCCTATTTTTATCCTCAAAAAGCTCTGCCATCTCTTCTTTAATCTGTTGTACTGTTTTTCCCAAAGCATCCTGTATATCTTTAAGTGTAAATGCCGGTGATGGGGGAGAAGGTGGGGGAGACTTAGGCTTGGTTTGCTGTACAGTCTGAATTACCGGAGAGGAAATTGAGCCTTTAGGAAGAGCAGAAATTCCGAGGCTTTTGAAGCCATTTTCAAATTGTTTAGAACCACTTCTTATAAGTCTTGTATGATCTTATAAAACCAACAATTACAAAAAAAGGGGAAAAAAAGAAGAGAGGGGATAGTAAAAACAAATCCCCCCAAATAAGAAAAGAAGCTTGCTTTTTAAATGAGCAACCAAAATCCGTTACATTGTTTAAACTTTGTTGCCAAATAAAAGTCTTTCTTAACAATATCCTTTCAGACAAAGAAACAGCATTCCTGTGCCATTTTTCTCTTCTTCCTTTTATTAAAATTAATAGGTGAAGAAGATTCTTTAATTATTTCCTGAGTTAAAGTCCCAAATTCTCATAATTCTGATCCCTCCTGATCAGCTCCGTCTGCTTTTAATTTTACTCACAGATCTATTACAAAAAATTGATTTAAAACCAGAAATCTTCTTTTAGGGATTATTAGGGATTATGTGGAAGCAGCGTCTAGCTTTGTTCCTGAAAACAAAGGAGTCCTGGGATGCGGAGAAAACCTCTGACTCCGAGGGAGTTCTCACCCTTCAACCTCCAAAAAAAAGATTTATGGAGGTCCTGGGGAACTCAACCTCTATCCGGGAAAGCTCACTTCCTCCCCTTCTCCCGGGGAGAGAGGCTCCAAGCCGCAAAACAGCTGCTGTTTGCCGTCTCTGCAGGCTTTAACACATTCCCAGGGCGGACGGCTAAAGAAAAGCCGCCATCGGCGCGGTGATTGCCACCGGAAGTCACATCTGTAAATTTTTTGATAAACCATCTTTCATTCATCAACATTGTATTTACATATCTTTCAGTTGTGTCTTAATATAGGTACTAATAAGAAGTCCTTACGATATCAACTAAACAATCAATAATTATCTCAGTGATCCTCCTTATCTCTAACCAATCATACAAATTTTTCCAAATTTCATACTCTGTTTCAGTTTTATTTTTAATCTCTAGAGTTAACCTGTCCATTTCGGTGCAGGATAAAATTTTATTTATTATTTCTTCCTCAGTGGGGGTTTCCTTTCCTTTCCATTTTTGGGCATATGCCAATCTTGCTGCAGTTAAAATATGCAATAGTAAATAGAAAGATGCTTTGCTGAGTTTATCATTAATAATCCCTAATAAGAAGATTTCTGGCTTTAAATCAGTTTTTTGTAATAGTATTTCTTCCAGCCAATTTTTTATACGATTCCAAAAATTGTGCACCATTGAACATTCCCACCACATGTGGTAATAAGTCCCTGGAAGCCTTCTACATTTCCAGCATGTTGGTGAGGTTTTTTTTATCAATTTTTGCTAGCCTTGTAGGGGGAAGGTGCCATCTATAAAACATCTTGTATAAATTTTCTTTGTAGGAGGTGGCTAGTGTTAACCTCCTGTTTCTGTCCCATAATGATTGCCAATTATCTAGGTCAATACTGTAACCAAAATTTTTACTCCATTGTTTCTTTTACCTGTTCTTCTAACAAATCTTGTTCTAATAAATATTGATATATCTTTTTTATCATTTGATCTTCTGTTCCTAGAAGGATTTTATCTAATTGTGTATGCTCTAATTTTATCCCTGGTTCTTTTTTGTCTTTTCTGTATCGCGATTGTATTTGTAAGTATGTCCACTATTCCAACTCTATACCATCTTCTGATAATCTTTTCCTTGTTTTCAGGTCCCCATTCTCGTCTAAGATAACTTTATATGTAATTACTCTTCCTAAATGTATGAATTTGGGGTGCATGAATATCTCTAATATGGATAGCCAATTGGGAATTTCTATATAATTATTATTATTTTTTTTTATCCACACGTCTAATAGTGCCCGTCTAATATGGTGATTCTGAATGTACTGATGAGCCTTATATCTTCTTCTTTTTCTCCTCTTCCCCATGGGAAAAGCTTGGCTACTCCTCTTCTAACCAGCAGAACCAAGGTGCTGTGGAGACATTTGCTTTGAGACACCTCTGAGGCAGCCACAGGGTTGCTGATGTTAGACCCCAGCTTGATCCCTGTCCTGGGCTGTCACTTTATTGCTTCGCTCTGCCTGAGGGTAGGGCCAGGGCTGTGCCTTGCATAGAAGTAACTGGAGTGGCAGTGTCATCTGCGGTGTTGGCAGCAGGAGGCTCATGGAACCAACAGGTTAGCTTAAAGAGATGCAAGCCATCTACCCAACAGAGAACATGCTTCCCAGCACTGTTCCACCTTTGCTTGGGCCTTTGTTCAGGACACCAAATATGGGCAGTGCACCATGGGATACCAACCTCACTTATCTGAAGTACTATTCCATGGGATCAATATTTAGATTTGGATCTAATGTTAGTTAAATTCAGTTTAGGAAGGCAGCATATGTTTTGTAAAATATAACTTTAAAAAAATCAAAAGCTTTGTAAGCAATGACTCTCTAAAGAAAAAGGGATTCAGTTTGGCAAAGTGGTAAAATGATCCATTGCTTGCAGGTCTTCTGTTCTAATCACTATTTAAGGCAATCAATACATTAATCAGTACAAGAAGATAACTGCAGGCAATCATCAACTTAGAGTTATTTGATTAGAGATCATTCGAAGTTACAACAGCACGGCAAAAAGTGGCATACAGCCAGTCCTCAAGCATACGATGGTGGCAACATCCTCACAGTCACATGATCAAAATTCAGGCAGCAACTGGCATGTATTTTCAACAGTTGCAATGTCCCAGGTCATGTGATTATCATTTGTGACCTTCCTAGCTGGCTTTTGACAAACAAAGTCAATGGAGGAAGTCAAGTACACTTAAAACATCTGGCAAAAAGGTTGTAAAATTGGGCATGGCTCAGTCAACCACCTTGCTTCGCTTGGAAATTCTTGTCCCAGTGATGATTGTAAGTTGTACTACCAGCATAGGAAGAACTAATGCCCGCTGGTTTGAGTGAAGCTTCCCCTTGGGTTACATTTGTTTAGAAATGCAGCCAAATCTTGTAAATAAAAGCAGTGCATTAAATGCTGGTAAATATTTCACTCCAAGTGAATCACTATTTTCTAGGATTATCAGCTTTTGAGTTGTCCCTGTAACTATGCCTGTATGGTGTGATTTGAGCTGCTAGAATTAGTAGGTGAAAATTTTCATGCAATGAGGTTAATGTTCTGTCGCAATATCAAGGCATGAGAGCTCCATTTTTGTGATAGGTCGGCAATTTGGGAGAAGGGGGGGGGCATAAAAAACTGCAGGCTCCCCATATTTGTAATTTATTCACAATAAATTAAATTCAGCAGAAAAATACTCCAGGATTCAATTAGGATTTAAAATATAGAGAAATTATTTATAATCAAATGATTCCATCCTCCACCCCAGAGCAAAGTAAATTAGTTTGCATTATTGCCCAATGCACAGGCTTTTTCCTGTGTTTATAAGTAGCCGCTTACTCTCATAAAACCTTTATTTGCCTCCACAGATATGTGAATTCTTGTCTTTAGCTTGATTTAATGTTCTCCCCATAGCCCTACAGAAAACCCCATATGAAACCCCATACTGCCCTTGTAATATGGGTGCCATAGAAACCATAGCCCTTGTTCAGCCATTCTGACTTTTCTTTGTTTTTGATATTTTCAGCCAAATTTCCATCTGTCCCACCTTCTCTGCTGACCTTAAGCTTGGATATGGAAGGCTGTCAAAATACACACTAAACCTAACTTTGATTATAGGAAACTTGCACAGAGATTGAATCTGGAATACATTTCTTCGACAAAGCTCTGGATCTAGGGAAATGGACAGCATGAGGGAATTGTCCCGCAGATATTGTCACAGAAAACTAGACTAATGATCTTGGTGGTATCAGGATGAAAAGCTAATTCTCATTGCAGGGAGGGAGAAATGACTGAAGCCAGGGCAACCTCAGCAGTACAGACAAGGAAACGCTGCCACAGTCTCTGCACTGTCCGTGACCATTCATTGTTGGGTTCACAATGGTGTGTTGAAAACAAAAGCACGGTTTGAGATCAGACACACAGAACTTTAATTCAGTTGTTAATCAATAAAATACAATCAATAAAATATTTGTAGGTGAAGCTTATACATACAGTAGCAAATTTGTGCTACTTTTAGAGAAAATTAGACTGTTTAGCAGACAGCACAAACAAAAATTATCAAAGTGACATATATTTTAAATAAAAGAGGAATAATATTATAATAAAAATAGTATCAAGATCATGTGGAGTATTACTACCGCTATATATTACTTTGTTGAGACTACACTTTGAATAGTGTCCAGTTCTGATCACCACAATACAAAAAAGATGTCGAGACTCTAACAAGACTGCAGAGAAGAGCAACAAAGATGATTAGGAGACTGGAGGCTAGAACATATGATGAACGGCTGCAGGAACTGGGCATGGTTAGTCGAATGAAGATGACTAGGGATGACATGATAGAAGTCTTCCAGTATTTGAGAGGCTGTCACAAAGAAGAGGGGGGTCAACCCAGTTTCCAAAGCAAGACAAGAAGTAATGAACTGAAATTTATCCAAAAAGAGATTCAACTTAGAACTAAGAAGAAATTTCCTTTACGTGAGAACAGTTAATTAGTGAAACAGCTTGCCTTCAGAAGCTGTGGGTGCTCCATCGGTAAAGACTTTTAAGAAGAGATTTGTCTGGAATGGTATAGGTCTCCTGCTTGGGCAGGGGTTGGACTAGAAGATCTTCAAGGTCCCTTCCAATTCTGTTATTCTGTTAAACAGCTGGTGGCGAATGTCCCTGTAGAATGGGCAACATACAACATGGGCTATGGTTTCTATGGCACCCATATTACAAGGGCAGTATGGGGTTTCATATGGGGTTTTCTGTAGGGCTATGGGGAGAACATTAAATCAAGCTAAAGACAAGACTCTCCTAAATTTGGGGACTGTGATATTATATAATTATGAGAATGGTTTAGACCAGTAGTGGCGAACCTATGGCACGCATGCCAGAGGCGGCACTCTGAGCCCTCTCTGTGGGCACACGCGCCGTCGCCCCAGCCCCACCTCCCCCTGCTGCCCCCTCCTCACCAGCAGCCCCCCTGGAGGAGAGTCGCCCCCAGGCACAGCCTGCACGGAGCAGCGCAGCCAAGGACATAGCCAGGCAGCAGGGACAAGAATCTGCCCTCACGCCCCATAGCATGCAGATGATGCTGCGGGGTGTGGGTGGAGGCCGTGGCTGTCATGGTGCTGCAGGGCTGCCTGGGTGATCTGCGGCAGGCCGTGGAGGTGGTGCATAGTGCTGTGGGCAGGCAGGGCAGGGGGCAGGAGGGCGGGGTCGGAACAGGCAGGGTGGGAGGCAGAGTGGGGGCGGGGGGCGGTTTGGGAGCACTCAGTCTCTAAAAGGTTCGCCATCGCTGCCCTATTGAGTCACTATCGTCATCACAAACAATTGGATCTGCCACTTTAGTATTCCTATTAAGTTCAGCAAGAACACTATCTCTCTTATGCAGGGATGCACCAAAAGCTTCATTTTATGCTCCACAGCACTCACTCTGCTTATACTGCCCTTCTCCTGCAGGATCTCTGGCAGAGAAGGCTGATAGTGGAGCAGCTCAATAGAGCTTATCAGCTGAGTTGGCTACTTAATTTCAGCCTGAAAAGTCCAAACAAAAGACTCTAGACAAGCCATCTCTCCACGTAAACTAGCAATCTGCATAAAAATAGAACTGTATCCATACTTTAAAAGAGTACTGTAACAAAACAGCTGGAAAACAAGTGTTGCACTTAACTAAACCAGACATTCTGAAACAAAATTGCAATAGCAGAAGAAATTACCAAGCATGAACTACTGCTGTTTTCAAACTACTGCTGTTTTTAAGATTACACATTTGCTCAGATGCACACTTCTGGCCAGGTCACTTGTACTCACAATGAGTAATTTTACAGAGTCAATGCAAATAGATATTCCCGTGTAGCTTGTTTTAGATTTTTAGTTGTATGATCCACGCACTGTGGATCAATACTTTGCTATACCAGCTGAAGCCTCAGTTCACTTCAATTCGCTGTGAGCTGCTCCTCTCAGCAACCTCTGGGGCTATGCAAATGCAACCAGTGTCTTATTACCAATGCTGTCTATACCACCTTTTTCTATCTTACCAAGAAATAGGTTGTGGCCTACTTTGTCAAATGCCTTACTGAAGTCCTCGTGTACTAGGTCCACAACATTTCACTGGTCTGTTAGTTTACTTTATTGAATAAAATAAGATTTGTTTGGCATTATCTGTTTTTGACAAACCCAGGTTGATTTCTGATTATAACTTTGCTTGCTTCTAGGTGTTTGCAGTTCTGTTACTTGGTTATCTTTTCCAGGATCTTCCCAGGTATTGATATCAGGCTGTTTGGTCTGCAGTTTCCCGAATCTATTTTTCCCCCTTTTTGAAGATGGGAACAGTGCACGCATGAGTCATTTTTGTTTCTTTGTATTACTTTTCAGTTTTGAAGGGAACGGTATCTTGTCAGAAGCCAATAATAGGAAACAATACTTTATTTCTACACCCCTGGTTCTCACGCGCAGATGGCTCATTCTGAGACTTTCATTCACACATGCATAAATGAATATTCTAGTCAATTGAGCAGTTGGGTGTGACAACTGGTTGGGAAGAAATAGAGAGCAATGGGAAGAATGGAGCCAAAGTCTTTACCTACAAAGTTTCACGGGAGTAGGATTAGACAACCTCTCTTCTCAGATATGACCACTGTACCCTTCTTGTGATTTTGGGAATACTGTCCCATTGCACCTATTTTGGATGTTCCTACTCAGTGAGCAAGCCCCGTGCCCCAAAAGAAAGAACCTTTTTAGCACTGACTTCCCATCTTTGGAATGTCCTCTTCAAAAAGGCTTATCTGGCACCAAGAGATGACTTTTTAAAAATCTTTCTTCTCTAGGGCCTAGGCATTTTGGTGTAAAATCACGGTGGCAGCATCTAGCTGGCCTTGGCTGATCTCAGAAAGTTAAGCAGGCCCAGGTTAATTACTCAAGTAAGAAAAACACCAGGCTCATAGCGAAAAATATTCTGGAAGAAAACAATGGCAAGCCTTTGAAGGAGGCTTTTATGCTTTATCTATTGTCACCACGACTTATGCCCCCGGTTTTATTAGAGCTGCCAGCCGATTCCTTCGTTAGCTTTTACAGCGTCTTCCTTTTTTCTGATGCAGGTAGTCCTTCAGCGGGGACCCTCCTGGAGCCGCCCACGGGGGTCCTCGTTCTGAATCATATGAAATGAAACAGCCTCAAGTAATGAGCAGCCATCCTTGCTGTCCCCTGTGCAGGGCCGCCACGCGCAGTGGGGGAGATCTGGGGAGGCCTAATGCAAGCACCAGCCTGCCGATCTCACTGGGGAAGTGGGGGGGCCTCCCAAGAGACCAGCCACCCCGATCAGCAGCCGGGCTCTCCTGCTCCGCCAGCACCGAAGGTGGCTTCAGGACCAGCTTCCCCAAGCCCTTCCCTTCCTTAGCCCCCCCGACCCATTTCTTCCATAAAAAGCATTGTAGATCTCACCCCCCCCACCGCCCTTAGATGCTAACGCTCAACTCGCCCTCTGCCCTCCAACCGGCGCCCCTTCTGGAAACCTTGCTGGACTCCAGGAGGAGGAGGAGGAGGAGGGAAAGAAGGTCCGGGGAGCAAACCCTCCTCCCATTTCCCCCCTTCTGAAGTAAAAAAAAATAGGTCATCTCTAAAGATTGGGCCAGAAAATGGTGGGTTTTTGCGAGCTTTAGCTGTCCATCTGACTTCCTGTGGAGTCCAGATCGGAATAAAAGGCTACTGAGGAGTGCCCCCTGCAGGCAGTTACAGCTGTTCCTAGCATTACCCTCCTCTGAACCAAGAACTTTCAGGGAGTTTCTGGGATCTGTTGCAGCCTTAGGAGTCACAGCCCCAAGCACTCCTGCCACCACAGGGAACATTTTGCCCTTCACTTTCCACATCCTGCTTATTCCCTCCTTCAGGCCCTGGTATTTCTCCAGTTTTTCATATTCCTTCCTGGTGTTACTGTCACTTGGCGCTGCTCCATCTATCACCTCCACTGTCTTCTGCTCCCTGTCTACTACCATGATGTTGGACTGCCTTTGAAGTCTCTCTGCACAACCTGGACTTGGGTCCTGTCTAGAGTGGGTAGACTCTGCTTCTGTGGATCTGCTGCTTAGAGCTTGTGTTGTCAGTGCTGTCTTTTAGTCCAACCCCTCCAGCACTGGTGGGGTTTCCCAGTGTCTGTCAACTCAGCTACGTCCTATGCAGGGTCTTGTCTTGCCATAGCACTTCCTCTGCTTGATCTTCCTCCCACCTCTGCTGCTGCCTCAGGAATCTCTCAGCAGCTCATATTTGGGTACCATCTTATTGATATACTGACTGATTTTTTCCCTTTGTTTGATTGTGTCTGATTCTTGCAGACTGCTTGAACAAGTCCCCTGCAGTTTTCTTGGCAAGATTTTTCAGAAGTGGTTTGCCAGTGACTCCTTCCAAGGTTGAGAGAAAGTTACCCAGTTGGCTTCATGACTAAGGCAGGAATAGAACTCGTGGTCTCACCGTTTGTAGCCTGCTCCCTTGACCATTACACCAAACTGGCTCACATAATACATACATCAATAAAAAAGTCAAATGAGGGAAAGAGTCTGGTAGATACCAAGTAAGATATCTCAGGGGGTATCTTGTGCTCACTGAACATACTGCCTCCCCCATGTTTATATTATTATTCTCCGAAATGGTTGGTTGAGACTTTCTACTCTAAAAAAGAAGCATTTGAGGACAGCTCTATTGGATTTAGCCAACCAGAAGGTCTCTTAGCTAATATTTGAACTACAAAGGTAACAAATTCAAGGGCAATAATTGTGCGTAACTCTACCAATGACTTCACATTTTTTCTATGTTGAGTCAAGCTGTCCTTTAGCTGCTTGAGAAAGGGAAATAGCTGCCTTTAAAAAAGTTGGCTTTCTATCCCCGCAGACAGTCATATGCTTCTAGTCTAAACAAATCTCAGTAGCTGAAATTGGCAGGCAAGCTGTATGTCTGATACCAATAATAGTCAGTAGATGACATAGCAATTCATCACAAGAGCCAGAACAAGAATTCCATCTCTGAGTACTCCTGAACTTTGGGTGAGATGAACTTAAAATCTATGGCTTGCTGCTGATGATGTGGCATCGGGTTTTGACTTCAGCTTTCTCCCTCTTGTGATATGATTATGATAGATACTGTTATGTCCTGGGCTTGCTGAATGACTCAGCAGGCTCAGGAGGCTGCAGAAGGCCCGGACAGACCATGTGGTTGCCTGGGACCAGACAGGCTGTCTCCAGCCTTGTGAGCATGTGCAAGGTGGGAGACTAGCTTTGCATTGATAGGCTGATGCTGTCCCTGCAAAGGGAGTATAAAAGGGCCAGCACCATTTTGTTTGCTGTTCTGTTCTGTTTGTGATCTCAATAAAGAAGTTATGTTTTGTTACTCCTGCCTCGCTTCGATGTCTCTGATTCTAAAACAGAACATTGGTGACGAAGGTGGGATAGGCTTCAAGAAGGACAACAGGAGAAGCTAGGCTGACTTACCAGAGGAGGCCTGAAGTTTGGCGTGCAGTGGAACTGGTTGCCTGCCAGTACGAGAACGCTGGAGGTGAGCTCAGCTTCGTGGGACCCCTTCTCATACCTTGCAGCAAGAGGCATAAAAGAGGCTTCAGACTGCAACGATGTCAAAGCTAGGCCGTCTATCAGAATTTGATACTTCTCACCCTGAACGCTGGAGCTCCTATGTAGAGAATTACTTTCGAGTAAACAAGATCCAAGAAGATGACCTTAAAGCTGCTACATTGCTGTATGGGCAAGAGATTTTTGATATTGCAGAGAATCTTGTAGCCCCAGCACCACTGGAATCAATTCTGTATGCTGACTTAAAGAGGATGCCGCGAGAGCACTTTAAACCCAAGCTCTCAGTAATTGCATGGAGGCACGCCTTTGAGCAGAGGGATCAGAGGCCTGGTGAGTCTGCTGCAGACTTTGTTGCTGCCTTAAGACAGGCAGCTAGGCCTTGTGCATTCAAGGATCTAGAAGAGAGGCTCCGGGATCATTTAGTTTGTGGGCTTCAGAGTCGTGAGCTGCAACAGAAACTTTTTGCAAAAGAAGATGTGTCATTCCAAGATGCGTTAAGAGAGATTGCAGCTGAAGAAGCAGCAGGCCGAGTGGTGAAGGCCTTGAGGCTTGCCAAGAACCCCCCAATACCTAGTACCATCCATCAAGAGGTCGCTCGGGAGGATTCCGAAGAGGAGCCAGAGATGGAGGTAGACAGGCTTCAGCAGCAAGCAGGAAGAAGGCCTCAGGAAGGTAGACAGCAGACAATTTCAGTCCCTCATTGTTTCGGGTGTGGAGGTCGCCACAAGTGCTCTGACTGCCGGTTCCGCTCCACTAACTGCCAGGCATGTGGCAGGCAAGGCCACATTGCCTCCGTCTGTTTGGGTCACCAGAAGAACCAGTCTCCAGAAGAATTGCCTTTGAAAAATACCAAGGTCCCCAGCCAAAACAGGGTGGGCTTCTGTGCATCCCGTATGGGCGTTTTCAAAACCAGGGTTCACAAGCCACTTAAAAAGAAGCTTCACATTGACGTGAAGTTGCAAGGGGTTCCCTTGTCGATGGAATTGGACACAGGGTCCGGTCTATAGATCATTTCCGTAGACACCTTTAATAAGGTTTGCAGCAGAAGTGGCCTACGAGTTAAACTCAGGCCTTCAAATTTAATCCTTACTGACTTCCAGAATTCCAGAGTCAGCATGAAGGGGGAGGCCATGCTCAAGGTGCAGCGTAGGAGTTTTGAAAGGCTGCTAGATGTGGTGGTAGTTGGGGGTGATCATACGAGTCTTATTGGACTTGATTGGTTCAAGGTCCTTGGGATTCAAGTGACGACTTCACAAACTGCAAACGTCAGGCGTTGCAGAAGTTTGCAAGGAGTTTGCTGATGTGTTCAGTTCAGAGCTTGGCTCGTACAAGAGGCCTCCCATTGCTTTACGTTAGACCCAGCCATCACACCCATCAGGATCAAGCCCCGAAGGGTGCCTTTTGCCCTAAAGAACAAAATAGATGCAGAGCTGGACAAGCTGCTCCAGCAGGACACCTTAGAATCTGTGGACTCTAGTCCATGGGAAACCACTATAGTTATGCCACTGAAGGCCAATGGAGAAGTCCAAATTTGTGCGGACTATAAATGTATACTAAATAAGGCATTGCAACAGCATGCCTATCCGGTGCCTGTGGTGAGCCACATTCTGGCCTCACTCAAGGGGGGGCAAATTTTGCAAAGCTTGATTTGGCCCAGGCCTATTCTTGTGGAAAACACAAGGACTCTTACGAATTCCAGAGGATTTAGCAAAGATATTTATTGTGCAGGTTCAGAAGCAAAAGCAACCAGCAATTCTGAACCCCGAGGGCGGGTTCAGGCTTCAGTTTTATACTTTCTTTTTCTCAGGAACAAAGGACTATACATTCTAATACACATTGTGATACATTAGGTCCATTTCTCACAGGTATACAATGGAGAGTTTGCTACATACATTGTATCCAAATGCAATGCACATTAGGTTAGTCACATACTATTAACATAGCATTATTCCAGTAATTATGCAGACACATCATTATTTTAGTGATTGTTCATTATTATTCCACATTATTCCACCTTATTCCCCCCTTTGGAAGTTTTTCTGCTTAAACTTCCATCATTCTACCTCCAATTCAGGATCTTTAGAGGGCAACATTTTATATTCCCATATTTGTTCCACCACACACAAAACAGTTGGACACATCTAAAGTATGGGCAATATCTTCAGCTAACTTAACAAAGGTATTGGTTATGTGTCTAGGTATTTCAGGAATACTTAGTTTCTCCATTTCCTCATAATATGACCAAAATAATGATTTTTGTTCTGATCTTTTGGTTGCAGTTATAATTTTGATTTTTACCTCTGATATTGGGTTGTAGCCATTGGCATCTATTCCTATCCCAAACATCCAATTTTGTCTTTCCCATCTATTTTGTTCCAGGAACCAACTGGTATTCTTGACTGTGAGAGTCACCAAATTACAGTTATCCATTCCACAGGAATCTGCTTTTGTATTATTCTTTTCAAACAAGATGTGCTCCATCTCCTTTGAGTCTTGGGTATGCCACTTAATACATGACCACCACTTACATCTGACCGTGGAGACTGTACTGGTGGGCACAAGTACTTATGGTTTGGGATATAGCTGTGGATATGACTAATCCCTCCGCAACCATCTATTGCAGCCCAATAATTAGCTGCCTTGCAAACATCAAAGGTGACGCTAGAACTGGAGTGTGAGTTGGATTTCCATTGAGAGATCCCTAATAGTGCCTGGTCCCTAGAGCTGCCTCTTGTTCTATGTGTTCGGATTTGTAAGGCCCAACTATCAGGATCAGACTTCGGGTTATAACACTGATCTTGGACCCCTTTTCTACAAACTTTATATGTAGTTCTATTGTATGTACAAGAGCTAGGGGAGCTATCTTGGCACCCTTCTGGTTTCATTGTATAATAAATCAAAGTCTTAGTTATCTGGCTTCCTTGTTTTGTAATCTTGATGCAGTTTTGACAATCCTGGTTTTCCTGTTTTTGTTCTTTCTATGTGTGTACTACTCAATAGTTTTCTATTAGAAGGTTTCTGCAGTATGACCTCTCGTGTAGCCATTGCACTGATTTGTGTAGGAATGTGTGTGTATATTTCCCATATTAAATAACTAACAGATATTATGAGCTGTAGAATCCTCATATCTTCCACCGTGTGTAGAGAGACAGCTTCCGGAATGTCTCAGCAAGGTTTGTTGTTCACACCGTGTATTGAGAACCCATTGCCAGTAGGGTTCGACAGGATGTATTTCTTGTAAATTTCAACACTAAAGGTTTGTCAGTTTTATCCACCTTGTAAGTTACTGGATTGGCAGGTGCAGCTGCTTTCAATCTACTCCCGTGGATCCAGGACTTTCCCTCCAAGGTTTTCATTGCCAAAGGAGAACACATGACAGCAGTATATGGTCCTTTCCATCTTGGGCTCAAGGGATCTGATTTCCAGTGTTTTACCCATACTCTATCTCCTGGTTTGAACCCATGTGTTGCCATGACCACTGGAGGGGGTTGTTGTTCCATCATATAATAGTGTAAATTTGAAACAGCTAAATTATGAAGCTGTAACTGATGTAACAATTTCTGTTGGTCTATTCCCCCCTTATGAGCCAAGTCCGGCCAGCCCTGATTATCAGGTTTAAATAGACAAGGGTGACGGCCAAACATGAGCTCATAAGGGCTAAGTTGTAATTTAGTGCAGGGGGCCAGTCTGATTGCATACAAAACCATAGGCAAAATGTCTGGCCAATGGAGATGAGTTTCCAAACAAAATTTGGTAATAAGGGTTTTAATTGTGCGATGAGCATGTTCCACCCTACCAGCCGATTGGGGATGGAAAGCACAATGAAATCTCCACTTAATTCCTAATGCCTGGGCTAAAGCCTTATTAATTTGGTTGTCAACGCTGCAAATATTGTATATTCTTGCTTTTGACAATATGTAGAATTGTCTGGTAATTATGGGGTTAACACAGAGCAGAAGGGGGGTTGGGGGTAAAGCCCGGGAAAGAAAGAGGACGAAAATATTTGACCTTCATACTAATTGGATAATGTGAGATATGACGGCTAATTTAGGGAGGGAACATGCTGACAATTTAACTGCTCAGAGGAAGAGAACTTAGATCTTAGCATCCCTCCGTTGTGCCTGTGCCGACATTTTGTAACAATAAAAGACTTTTAGGAAAATAAATTCCTGGAAGTTCTTTGGAATGTTTCATTAGCCAGAACCACAACATCATGCTAGGATCTAGCGTTCTTTTCAAACGACCTGGGGTCCCGAGCCACATCCACTTATCTGTATGCTTGAGAGGAGCTGGTAAAGATTCGGGGAAGATCTCATTAAGGAGAAAGAAAGATTGTGTAAGGACCCACCCCACTTTGCATCTTAAGAAGACAGAACTCTTGGAATAATTCTTCCAACAGGAATCCTTTATTAAGAGAAAATGGTTGCAGGCATTCTAGACAGGACTTGGGGTCCAAGCTCTCCCTTTCAAGGTTTTAAGGGGTTCCCCAGTAGCCCCACCCAATCATCTTCTTCTTCCAGCGACAGTCTCAGGCATTACACTCCCACCTCCTTTTCCTTACTGCCGGCTGGATGAAGACTTCAGAGAGAACTACATGAAAGGTAATAGCCCCATTCTTATGGTTAGTCCTTTTGGCGATATCCACATTCAGTCTCTTTGAAGTGTACTGAAGGAAGTGAGGGCCATAAAGCCCCTTTGTTCACCCCCTTCCCTTCACCGTATGGCAGAATCCAGGAAAGGCAGAAATGGGGTTTTCTATAGTTGATAACTAGAGATGAAATATAATTGGATTCTGACATCCTGCACCCATAAAAAAAAGACAGATCCACCTGAAAGAAAACAAAACAGGTATAAAAATTAGTCAGGGTTGTTAGGGTACTCTATGTGAAACTTCTTTAACAGCTTCGGGACTCTGACATGACGTTTATGGACCCACTCATTTTGTGAGGCAGGGAGGTGTTTCCAGGCAACTAGGTGCTGAGTTGCTCCATGATATCTCCTAGAGTCAAGGATTTCCTTTATTTTGAAATATTGTTCGCCCTCCACCATGATTGGAGTGGTGTGGGGGGGGGGGATTTTTGGCCGTAAAGGTGACTGATGCTCTCTTTTAAGCAAGCTGCAATGAAAAATTGGGTGTATTTGCCTGAGATTTTTGGTTAATTCTAATTCTACTATTACTGGGTTTATGATTCTTTTAATTGGAAAAGGCCCTATATATTTTGGTCCAAGTTTTTTACAGGGCTGTAGGGACCTTAGGTATTTTGTAGATAAGTACACCATTTCTCCTATAATGAATGGGGTAGGCTCAACCCTTTTTTTATCTGCTTGTGCTTTGTATGCCTGCCTAGCTTCATCTAGTGCTTTTTTAACTATTGGCCAGGTGTTTTGTAATTGTTCCATCCATTCTTTCAGTGATGGGATCACCGGTTCCTGTGGGGTTAATTCTGGCATGGGGTTGAAACTTTGGCCAGCGGCTATTTGAAAAGGAGTGTAACCTGTGCTGGAGTGGACTGCATTATTGTAAGCAACTTCTGCGAAAGGGAGTAGGTCCATCGAATTTGTTTGCTGAAAATTAATAAAACATCTTAAATATTGCTCAAGTACTGAATGACAACATTCTGTTTGTCCATCCCCTTGTGGATGATGGCTAAATGTCAGTCCCTGAGTGGTCCCTAAGAGGGATAAAAATTCCTTCCAAAATGCAGACTTAAATTGCACTCCCCTATCAGAGATTGGGGTGCCCCGTGCAATCTGTAAATGTGCTGGATGAAAAGTTTTGCTAAGGCTTTTGCAGTGGGAATCTTTTGGCAAGGGATAAAGTGCACCTGCTTGGAAAACAAGTCCGTGACATCCAGACAACAGTATTCCCATTGCTTTCTGGCAATTCCACTATAAAATCCATGGCTATTTCCCTCCAGGGGGCTGAGGGATTTGCCACTGTTTGTAATAGTCTTGGCGATTTCCCTTGCAACCTCTTTCCAGTAGCACATTTTGGGCAACTGGCTACATAACTTTCTATGTCCTTTTTTATTGATGGCCACCAAAATTGCCGTTTAATTAAGTGTAAAGTTTTTACAAATCCAAAATGCCCTGCTGATTTTGTGTCATGGCAAAGGTGCATGAAAGCATGAAAGTGACTCTTTGGGTTGTTGGTATATATAACTTTTCCCCTACCCAAGGAAACCCGTCTCTCATTGTGCACACATTTTTGTTTTTCTGGAACCATTCATCAGTTTCCAAAGTTTTTCTGAATTCAATTCCAGTTTGGCTGTCCAGTTGTGGTTTTAATTTAGCTTGGGTTCTTGTGGTTACTGGTGCTGCCAGTTTTGACTCTGCCATCATTGGTTTAGAGTCTGTGGCTCGTGCATCTGCCAGGAAGTTCTTTCTCCCTGGTAAATGTTTGAGCTTAAATTGGAACTGGTGAAAATGCTGGGACCAGCGGGCTTGTTTGGGATTGAGTTTCCTGGGCGCTTTCAGGGCTTCCAAATTTTTGTGATCAGTCCACATCTGGAAGGGGATTTTGTTGCCTTCCAGGAACTGTCGCCATGTGAGTAATGCCCAACGTATCCCATAAGCCTCCTTCTCCCATACGGGCCAGTGCTGTTCTGTTTCCGTGAGTTTCTTGGATGTATATGCACAGGGTTGCAATACTCCATCATCGTTTTCTTGTAATAGAACAGCCCCCACTGCCACATCACTTGTATCTGCCTGTATTACGAAGGGCTTATCCATGTCTGGGTGCCTTAGTACTGGTTCGGCAGTACTTTAGTCTCTCAAACGCTGCTTGGCATTCCATTTTCCATGTTAGTGGCTGGCTAGGTTTTACTGAGGATGCTCCCTTCGTTTTTAGTAAGTTAGTGAGGGGCAAGGCTATCTGGGCAAATGAGGGGATGAATTGACGGTAAAAGTTTGCAAAGCCCAGGAAACTTTGTAGTTGCTTTCTTGTGCGGGGTGGTGCCCAATCTAATACTGCTCTGGCCTTCTCTGGGTCCATTTCAATGCCCTGGGGGGATATGCGATAACCTAGGTAGTCTATCCTTTCCTGGTGGAATTCGCATTTTGAGAGTTTGGCATATAGGTGGGCGGCTCGCAGTTTCTTTAAAACCACTCTGACAAGGTTGACATGTTCCTCTTTTGTTTCGGTGAAGATAAGAATGTCATCCAAGTAAACAAGGACCCCCTTAAACAGGTTCTCCCTTAGAATGTCATTGATTAATTGCATAAAGACGGCAGGGCCCTCTTGTAATCGAAATGGCAAGACTTTGAATTGGTAGCACCCCATGGGGCAGTTAAATGCGGTATTCCGTTCGTCCCCTTCCTTAATTCTCACGCGATAGTAAGCTTCCCTTAGGTCTAGTTTAGAAAAAAAATTCCCTTTCGAGAGGTGTGACAGCATGTCTTTCATGAGGGGCAGAGGGTATAGGTTGCTTTCACTGATTGTATTCAGGGCACTATAATCCATGCATAAGCGTAAAGAGCCATCCTTCTTCTCTCTAAAGAGGACTGGGGCAGCCACTTTAGGCTTGGCTGGCTCAATGAAACCTCTCTCTAGGTTGTTTTTTTATGAATCTTTCCATTTCCTCCTTCTCCTTTGGGCTCATGGAGTATAATCTGGGCTTCGGGAGTTTTGCCCCAGGCTTGAATTCAATGGCACAGTCTGTGGGTCGGTCGGGGGGGGGAGCTCATCCGCTCTCTCCTCATTGAAAACTTCAGCAAGGTCTCTGTATTCCTCTGGTATTTCTGTTAGTCCCTTTTCCTCTCCCATGGATGCTTTTTCTATTCTTGATTCTGGTAGCCCCCCTTGGGATTTTAAGTCCATAGGGTCCCCCTTCGGGAAATTGATTTCTGTCGTCCTCCAATTTACCCAGGGGTTCCATTTTTTTAACCATTCCATCCCTAGGATCATTGGGCATTCCATGCCTGGGGTCACCACAAACGTTATGTCCTCCTCATGTTTGCCCAGGGAGAGGTGTATTGGTAAAGTGGCTACGGTAGCTGGCACCCCCCCTGCTATGGATCCATCTAACTGGCCAAATGAGATTGGTTGTTCCAGTCTCCTCGACGAAATGCCCAGATTCCACACTAGCGTCGGGCTAATGAGGCAGCGGGTGCAGCCACAGTCTATTAGGGCTTTCACCTTCACGGCTTTGGGCATGGGGGGAATTAATATAGTCACTGTCTTGAGGATGGGTGCGATTCGTCCACTTACCAGGGGTTCGCCCTCCAAGCTGTCATCTGAGGCGTCCACCAGCCCTGCGGTGTAGGCTGGAGTTCTTCCCCCCTGATGAGCAGAGGTGGGGGGTTCCGCAATTTTCATCATTCTCATGGCAGTTTCTTTTGGCTTAGCTGAAGACTTTCCGGATTTGCTGATTGGGGATCTGTCTGGGTTGTGCTGGGGGTCTTTGGAGCGGCATTCTACAGCTCGATGCCCTTCTCTTCTGCTCTTGAAACACCCCATTTGCTTTTTGGCTGTAGCCAATGGTTTCACTGGTTCGTGTGTCAACTCAGGCGGAGAGTGGCTCCATTGTTTTCCTCGGTGGTGTCTCTTCAATATGTCGATCTCTGCTTCCTCTGCCAAGATGTACCATTCCTCAAGTTGGTGTGGGTCCCCTCGGGGCAGGCAAGTGTCATATAGATCATAGTTTAGTCCGTCTTTGAAATGGCTAAGGAGGATGTCTTCTGACCAGTTCAGTTTGCTGGCAATGGCCCAGAATTCTTGTGTATATTCAGCCACCGGGCGTTTGCCTTGCCTCATCATTTTTATTCTTTCGCAGGCTTTGCGATCAGCCAGGGGGTCTTCAAATTGTCTTCTCAGAGAGGACATGAAATGGTTGAAGTCGTTGAGTTCTGGGGCATTGGAGTCGTGCAAGTTCACCACCCAATCTGCAGCCGGTCCATCCAGGGCAGATTGCACAATCCAGATGCGGGCTTTGTCGCTGGGGATGTCCCGCCTATATAAGGAAAAACCCCAAGCGTGTTGGCTCCCCTTTGAATTTCACCTCCAACGGTGGACATCTTGGAATGGATCGGTGCCTCCATTGTTGGTGGTAGTGTCTTCCGTCCAGATTGCCATCTGTGGTTCGGTAGGGGGTGGGGACTACTGGATCAGCAGATATCCCCGGGGCTGCAGGTTCCACTTCCCCCTCAGTGTCTCTCCCTTTGTGGCTCCCTGAGCTGGGGCGGCCATAGGGCTCAGGATTCTCCTCTCCTAGGGAGCTGAGAGTTCTCTTCATCAGGTCAATAGCTTTCTCTAGGATCCATTCTGAGCACGGTGCCCAGCCTTCTCCCTCTTCACTTGCGTGTAGGGATTTCTCCATCTCCTGCTTCCATTCTGGCCCCCCGTCTCAGGGTCACCTTTCTTGATTCCTTTCCCCACTCGCTTTTCTTTCCAACACCCATTGACCAGAGAGGCTTGTGGTCCTGTGTCTGCACCACTTCTTCTCCTGAGGACTCTGACTTCTTGGATCCCAACATCTGGCAAGGTTTCAATTGGGTCAGCGGCTCTCTTTCCGGGGAGTTTTCCCCCTTTCTTGCTCCATTGTCTGACATGGTAATTTTTTGCAAAATCCCCCGGCAAGGGTCTCCCTTCCAGTTGGATTAATTTTGCAAGTCCTGTCTAATGTAAGGACCCACCCCACTTTGCATCTTAAGAAGACAGAACTCTTGGAATAATTCTTCCAACGGGCATCCTTTATTAAGAGAAAATGGTTGCAGGCATTCTAGACCGGACTTGGGGTCCAAGCTCTCCCATTCAAGGTTTTAAGGGGTTTCCCAGTAGCCCCACCCAATCATCCCCTACTTCCAGTGACAGTCTCAGGCATTACACTCCTACCCCCTTTTCCTTACTGCCGGCTGGATGGAGATGTGAGAGAAAACTACATGAAATGTAATAGTCCCCTTTGTTATGATTAGGCCTTTTGGTGCTATCCACATTCAGTTCCTTTGAAGTTTACTGAAAGAAGTGAGAGCCATAAAGCCCCTTTGTTCACCCCCTTCCCTTCATCGTATGACAGTATCCCGAGAAGGAAGAAATGGTTTTTTTTATAGTTGATAATTAGAGATGAAATATAATTGGATTCTGACACCAGGGCAGCATCGGTGGCGCATGTCAAGCCCCTGGGCTTGCCATGATCCAGGAGACAGGGAGGATGCAGCCAGCAGCCGGCCTGCGTCCACATGGCCCCCATGAGCACTGCCTGACTCCCGACAGTCAGCTGGGAGTTGGGTCGGCATCCAGATGTCGGTGGGGAATCAGCGGGGCTGCTACACCGCCCGGCTCCCGACAGCCAGCTGAGAATCGGCCCGGCGTGCACACGTCAGTTGGGAATTGGCCCAGCTTCCGCTTGTCAGCCCAGCTCCTGGGAATCAGCTGGGAGTTGGCCCGGCTTCAGGCCAGCAGCTGGGAGTCGGCCTGACCGCCACAGGATGGCACTGCGGCAGCAGGAGCAGGTGCTGTCAGAGGAGAAGGGCACCCTGGAGGCGGAGGAGCTGGCGGAGGAGGAGGAGGAGGGGGCGGTGGCCAGATAGAAGAGCGGTGTCTCGGTTCCTAAGACCATCGGAAATATGTGTTTTCCGATGGTCTTAGGCGACCCCTGTGAAAGCATCGTTCAACCCCCAAAAGGGTCACGACCCACATGTTGAGAACCGCTGCTTTAAAGAGAATCACTCATGGCAATTGTCATCACAGGTTAGCTGACTTTCTTCTTTGTCACAGCACCACACCTTGTACTACCACTGGGAAGAATCTAGCTGAACACCGCTGGGGTTGCAGGCTCATTACCAAACTGGACAGGTTGCACCCAGATCGGGTGGTTTCACAGGTGTAACAGCCGTGGGCACCTAGGAGACTACAGGTGGGCAATCCGGTCTGGGCAAGAAACTATGGACTTGGACATCTCTGGGTGACCGCAGTGGTATGCAAGTTCTCTGGTCCACTGTCATATGAAGTGGCCTTGGACGATGGTCATGTGTTAAGGCGGCACATCGATCAACTACGCTGGAGGCTTCCCAGCAACACTTCCGCTCCTGGCTCTGCTCTTGGGGGGGAGGAAGACCACGATTACAATCGTGGACCACAATCTCTCCGTGAAAGTGGGGATACACTGGCTTCAGAAGGGGGTTCTGCTTACGAGGCGGCTCCTGACTCGGGCACTGGATCTATGGATTTGGCCAGTCAACCGGCACTACAGACTTCTCCATCTGCTGGTCTTGGGCTCACGGGACAATGCTCCCAAGAGAGGTCCATTGTGGACTCGGGGAATTCCACTCCACCAAGGAACTCTGATCTGGGGTTACAGGCTCTGGCCTGTCAGTATGATGGAGGGCCGCCATATTCAAGGGGGCATCTACGTCCTGGTCTGCCAAGCCTGGCAGGCAAGCTCGCAGGCCAGGCACCCACCCGCTCTAAGAAGATCAGAGCGAGCAAGGGGTCCCCCCAAGCATTTACAAGACTATGTAAGTTTTTTGACTATTCCTAATAGTCTTGTGAAAAAATAGAATGTATGTAAGGGAAGCTTAATACTTCTCTTGAACTAAGGGCACACTCGGGGTGTTTTGTGTGATAGTATTAAACAATATGTGGTATTCTTGTAAATATGAGAAATGTCATAACTGGGTCTGCCTGCGTGCAGGCGTCACTGTGTTAGAAATAACAACATGCTTAATTGAACACGTGTATATGTATGCTGCTATAAAAACAGTAAGTATTCACTTATTGTTTTATCCAAAGGGGAGGGTGTTATGTCCTGGGCCTGCTGAATGACTCAGCAGGCTCAGGAGGCTGCAGAAGGCCTGGGAAGGCCAGCACCATTTTGTTTGCTGTTCTGTTCTGTTTGTGATCTCAATAAAGAAGTTGTGTTTTGTTACTCCTGCCTTGCTTCGATGTCTCTGATTCTAAAACAGAACAGATACCAATTAGAGTTCTGTCAAAATCTACTTCTCCTGCTACACAATAATAGGCACTTAGATGTTTCCATTGAGCACAATGATTTGGAAACAGCCATGCAACATTTGGTTCAGTTTTGGAGTACAGTTTGGGGAGCCAACAAGTTAGACCTTTGCTACAGAAATTTTAAAAAAATAATAAGGTGGGGCTGAACTCTATAAAGGGTGTGTATTTTACAGTGGGTGAAAGAAAGGAGCTGGCAGATTTCATCTCAGAACCACTGTACCATATCTTTCAAAAATCCTGGAGCACGAGGGAACAACCAGGGAACCTGAAACGAGCTGATGTGGTTCCCATCTTCAAAAAAAAGGGGAGGGGAACAGATCCAGGAAACTACAGACCTAATCAACCTAACATCAGTATCCAGGAAGATACTGGAAAAGATAATTAAAAAACATATCTGTAAACATCTAAAAACGACTAAAGTAATAACTAAAAGCCAGCACAGGTTTGTTAAAAACCCATCATGCCAAACAAATCTTATTTCATTCTTTAACAAAGTGACTAAATTAGTAGAACTGTGAAATGCTGTGGACATAGTATACTTAGACTTCAGCAAGGCATTCGACAAAACAGACCACAATCTACTTCTTGGTAAGCTAGAAAAATGTGGGACAGACAGCATCAACACCAGATGGATTTGTAACTGACTGACAAACTGTACTTAATGAGTAGTCCATAATGGTACTACATCTATATGGAGGAAAGTAAGCAGATAAGGAATAACGGTTGGAAGCTGATCAAGGAGAGATTCAACCTAGAGATGAGAAATTTTCTGACAGTGAGAACAATCAACCAATGGAACAGATCGCCTTCAGAAGTTGTGGGAGCTTCATCAATGGAAGCTTTCAAGAAGAGACTGGACTGCCATCTGTCAGAAATGGTGTAGGGTCTCCTGCTTGAGCAGGGAGGTGGACTAGATGAGTTACAAGGTCCCTTCCAACTCTGTTATTCTATTCTGTTCTAACAGCTGTATTAAAATGTCACAAGCAAAAGCCCCAGCTAAATAAGTTGTTGAAAATTTGTACTGATCTACTTGAAGTTTTTAATGAAATGAGGGTCATAAATTACCCAGTACACATAGAGAAGAACCTGGACAGAGGATTTAATCCAAAACGATTACCCAGTAGATCTTGCTCCTTTGAATGAGTCTCCTATTTTTCCTCTGATCATTGGAAAGCAATTCTTTCACTTCCCCAAATGCAACTTTTTCCCGACCAGCCCACCAGCAGCCAAGGTGATGTCATAGAGTTATTATGAGAACTCTGAGTCGATAACAGGTCACTCTCAGAGCATGATGGCCTTGGAACCAGGCTGGAACCAGCTGGGAGAGAGTCTGCTCCATCTCTGAAGACTATCCCAAGTGATTACAACAAAGCAAAAGCATGCAAAGAATGCCAGAAAATTTCCTCCCCACTTCCCACTGAAAGACAGGATACCAGCATGGTTGACCTGACATGCTGCCCCCTGAAAAAAAAAATATGTTTAATAAATGTTGATGCTGTTTTTTTATATGAACTTCTTGTAGAATTATTATATCCAAATTCATCTTGCCCAGTTTATTTAAGAATTTTTTCCTCTTTAATGGGGAGTTAAAACCATTAATGTTCAAGGATATAATCTCAATTCCTTCTTTTGCCTCTTTATCTATATTTGGATCTTGTTACTATTGTCGGTCTAGACCAGTGGTTCTCAACCTGTGGGTCGGGACCCCATTTGGGGTTAAACAACCATTTCATGGGAGTCATCGAACAACGCAGTCCACCATTTTTTCCCCCTTTTCCTTAGCTGTGCTACTCCCTTTTATTCTATTGGCTTTTGAAAGCCAATAGAATAGACTCTCTTGAATAGAGTCTAATTCTATTGGCTTTCAAAAGCCAATAGGAATTGTCCAGGCTGTCTCTGCCCTTCTGAGCCTGCCAAAAGTCCCATTCTGCAAACGGTGCTGCACCAGTTGAGTAGTCCTCAACTTAGGACTGGTTGAGTAGTCCTCAACTTACGACCGGTTGGGGGTCGCGGCATTAAAAAGGTTGAGAACCACTGGTCTAGACTCTTTAGCTTGTACCTCTCTTTCCACTGGCATCCTTGTCGATCTAACCTCTTTAATTGCTTTAAGTCTATCCTCGTCATATTTCCCGTTGTCTTTTTCAATCTCTATATCATCACCTCTCCCAGTTCCCTTATCTTTAATTTGTAATTCCTTTCCTTCTGTGGCCTGTGGCAGGTTCTCACCTTCTTCTCTTGCCTGTCTTTCAACTAATTCCTCCTCGCTTCCAAAATTTTGTCTATAGAATTCCTCTACTTTGTCTATTGTATCCAGCTGAAGCCTCTTTTCCTGCCACACAACCATAATCCCTTCTGGTACCAACCATCTAAAATTAATATTTTTTCTTATCAATTTAGAAGTTATTTGTTGGTAAAGTCTTCTCATATCTCTCATCTTTCTAGGTACTTGCTTAAGCACAATTAGTTGTCTGCCTTGGTACTCCAATGGATCGCCTCTGGTCCTAAATAGTATTTCATCTCAGATTTCTTAGCGAACCTAATATGGACCTCTCTGGGGAAGTTGTGCCGTCTCACATAGTTTGTGTGAATTCTATAAATCTCATCTATCTCACTCGCCATCTCCTCTTTACTAGTCCCTAGAGCCCTTGGCAGAATATCTGTCACTATTACTGGTAAATCTTCACCTTTCGTCTCTCTAATATTTTGGATTCGAAGGTAATGGGCAGCCTTCTCTACTTCCAGGGAAATGACTGTCAATTCTAATTCTCTGTTTGCCTAAACTAATCTCTCATTCGTTTCATCTACTCTCTGTTCTTCTTTTCCCATTCTTTCTTCCATTTCCTGTAATTTTTGTTCATTTTTCATGATCTGTTGCTGAAAGCACTCAAATTTCCCATCCATACACCTTATCTTTTCCTTAAGTTCCTCTGTATCATTTCTCACTTCCCCTATCTCTTTTTTTAAGTCTTCATGATTTTTACACATCACCTCTTGCATTGATTGCAACATTAGTTGCAAATCTTTAAATGAGTTTGCTCTTTCTCTTTGTGTCACTTCTTCCAGGGATCTTTGCCTAGCTGGGCTTGGTTCCATTGTTGAGGTATGTGTTGTCTGCTTCTTCCCTTTTCCAACTCTCATGAGATTAGGAATGCTTGCCATCTTTCACAGCTCTTCAAACCAGCCACCTCACTTATTTACAGTTTCTACATTTCTCTAAATTGTAGAGTATCTAAATTGTCACTATTAAAACTAAGTATGTTATGCTTTGTATATAATAGTAACTTATCAATTAAATATATTGGATACAGGTATTCATATACTTAACCCTATATTTAACAAAAATCAATATCCACAATAAGCTTATCAGTAAATATAGTCCAGAATCAATTTTTGATTAAAAGCTAAAATCCATAATTTCAAAAAGTTCAATGGTTATGTATTTTCCTTATGGTTCCTTATAGTATCTTTTAGGTTTCTGAGGTCAAGAAAAGAGATTTTACACTACTTTCTAATTTATACTTACAGACAAAACTAAGTGTATTTTTAAGTCACAAGTTTGCTGTTTCCTCTTACCTTCTTTCCCTTCTTTCCTCTCCACTTTCTCTCCTGAGTTGTTCTCAGTTCAGCCAGCAGGTGTCTCTCTTGCTTTATTTCTAGTGTTCAGCCTACAGTCTCAGAACAAAATGTTTGCTTCCTTAGCTTCTTCCTCACTTTCGCTCTGTGGTTTTACAATGCCTTTGCTTCTCGAAGTTAGGCTTCCCTTGTGGAAAGGGAGGGAGGAGAGAAGAAAAGGAGAAAAACGAAGGAGAAAGGCAAAGGAAGCTCCTTGTCAGTTTGAAGTTCTCCAACTAGTATAATTGCACCAATGCAGGCAACCCTTCTGTGCCCAAACTTTGTTTTTGCCACTAGTGAAAGAGCGAGGAGAGAAGCAAAGGGCTTTCTCTCCTCTTTTCTTCTCGGCTCCTTAGTTCTTCCGTCCTTTTCAGAAAACCTCCAGCAGATTCTTTTACTGGATCACTGCTACTGAGATGTCAGAATTACTTTGACTGGATCTGTCACGTCTCTATCCTGCTAGATCACCGCTACCATCGGTCAGCTGTCGGCTGTCATTTCTTCATGGCCATTAAAGGCCGTCTCCTTCCTCCGCTTGGCTTTCCAAGGCTCTTCCTGAGTTCGCCAATCTCGGCCGCTGCCAGAGATCGCCCCTCAGGGTGCCTCTTGATTTCGGATCCCCCTCCAAGGAATCCGGGACCTCAAAAGGTCCATCAAACAATCGAAAGCGAGTGTAGACGTTCTGGAGAATCGTCCAACACACCCGTTCTTTTTGACAGCTGGCCCTGCCCCCCCCCCAAGCTGGGAAATATGTTTGCAGCACTCTCACAACAAAAAAAGCAGGAGTAGTAGCATATATTAATGAGGAAATTCCAACAAAACATATTTATAATGATGAAGATGGTAGAATCTTAATAATAGAAGCAATTTTGAACAAAATAAAAATAGCTCTTGTGTGAATCTATGCTCCCAATGAATGTCAGAAACAATTCTATAAAAAGTGAGTTTGAATATGATAACATTTGTATAATGGGAGATTTCAATGCAATCAAGGATAGACAATTGGATTATAAAAGTGACAAGACTAGAAAAGGAATTAGACCAACATTACCTAGTACAGTGGTGGCGAACCTATGGCACGGGTGCCAAAGGCGGCATGCAGAGCCCTCTCTGTGGGCACATGCACCATCGCCCCAGTCCTAGGCCTTCAGCTGGGTTTTATAAAACCTTTTCGCTTTAGGCCTCCACTGCCATGTGCAAAAAAAAAAAGGTTCAATCATCAGTCAATTTCAACTTCTCTTGGGGAAAAAAAAGAAGTTGCAAAGTTGGAATTGATTGATTGAACTTTTTACTCCCATCCAGTCTGCCGTTACCACCACAGCCACGCCCACCCAATGGCCAACCCCCCAATTGGCCACACCCAGCCAAAACCCACTCGGCACCCGATGATGCATAAGTGGGTTTTGGGTTGCAATTTGGGCACTCGGTTTCTAAAAGGTTCACCATCACTGACCTAGTACTTTCCTAGAAATGGTGGAGGAGTTTAACATTCAGGATATTTGGAGGAAGAGGAATACAGGGAAAAAGCAGTGTACGTATTTTTCGGAGCGACATCTCTTATGGTCCAGAATTGATATGGCGTGGTTGTCAACAGACCTAAATTCGGAAGTGGAAGGTGTCATAATTGACACGAATTCGTGGGCTGACCACAATCCAATTAGAATTAAATGGAGAGAGCAAAAGAAAATAAGGAGGTGGACTCTGAAAAGAGCAATTTTAAACCACAAAGAATTTAAATTGAAATTGGAAGATCAAATGGGTCTCTTTTTCCAAATGAATAAAAAGGAAGATACAAATTGCCAAAACTTATGGGATACAGCCAAAACCTACATGAGAGGTGTCCAATTGCTTATATGGCTAGGGAAAATAAAATTAAAATACAGCAACAAAGAAATCTTGAAGAAGAACTTTGCAGGGTTGAGGAAAACTTACAAAACGAACCACAAAGGTGTAACCTGAAACAACAAATAGATTTAATTAAACTCAAGATGAATATCATTGAAAAGGAAGAACTGGGGCAACAAATAAAACATACCATACAAAAAATTTTTGAAAATGCCAATAAACCAGGTAGATGGTTGGCCTACAGAATAAAGAAACATAATGACAAAAAGAGGATTAGCAAACTATACAATGAAAAAGGAGAGATGCTATATCAGAATGAAAGGAAGAAAATGGTGGCCAATGAGTTTTATAAGAAATTATATAAAGATGTAGAACGGAAAAATAATGATGATATACTAAAATACTTGCAATTAGCTGATCTACCAAAAGTTCCAGAAGAGATAAAAAAATATGTTAAACAAAGAGATAATACCTTTAGAACTATCTGAGACAATTAAGAAACAAAAAAAAAAAAACAATAAAGCCCCAGGTCCGGATGGTTTATCAATAGAAATATACAAAATTATGCAAGAATCTCTAAGTCCAATATTAATAGATCTATTCAACGAGGTTCTGAAGAATGCGAAAATTCTGACCTCATGGGAAGAAGCAACTATCAATTTGATCCCAAAGGATAATTCAGATTTGGCGTTCATTAAAAACTATAGGCCCATTTCATTATTAAATTCGGACTATAAAATTTTCATGGCCATAATGGCTAAACATCTTGAAAGATTCTTAGTAAAATTCATACATACGGATCAAAATGGTTTTCTACCCAAAAGATACATAAGAAATAATGTCAGGATCATATTGGACGTATTGGAATATTATGAGGCTCACAATGAAAAACAAATGGAACTAATCTTTCTTGATGCACAAAAAGCATTCGACAATGTGAAATGGGATTTTATGTTTAACCAATTGGAATACATGGATTTTGGGGAGAATTTCATAAACATGTTCAAAGCAATTTATTCCAAACAGGTCTGTCTTTACACAAAGGGAAAAAACAGACCAACCTATCAAAAATAGTGCCATAAAAAAACAAAATAGAAACACAAGTTAAGATAGGCAAGAAAATGGTAAGTGAGCACCTGTCCAGCCTAGATGAGTTCAAATCGCCAGGACCAGCTGGATTACACCCCAGAGTTCTCAAGGAACTGGCAGATATGATATCGGAGCCACTGAACTATATTTTTCAAAGATCCTGGAACACAGGGGAACTACCAGAGGACTGGAAAAGAGCTGATGTAGTTCCCATCCTCAAAAAAGGAAAAAAAATGGATCCAGGAAATTACAAACCTATCAGCCTGACCTCAATACCTGGGAAGATCCTGGAAAAGATAATCAAACAACGAATCAACGAACACCTAGAGGCAAACAAAGTCATTACTAAAAGCCAACATGGGTTTGTCAAAAATAGATCATGCCAGACAAATCTTATTGCATTCTTTGACCAAGTGACAAAATTAGTGGATCAGAGGAATGCTGTGGACATAATTTACTTGGACTTCAGTAAGGCATTTGATAAAGTAGATCACAACCTACTACTTGATAAGATAGAAAAATGTGGGGTAGACAGAATCACCACCAGATGGATCCGTAGCTGGCTGACCGGCCATACTCAGCGAGTGGTCCTCAATGGAACTGCATCTATATGGAGGGAAGTGTGTAGTGGGGTGCCCCAGGGCTCTGTTCTGGGCCCAGTACTCTTCAACATCTTCATCAACGATTTGGATGAAGGGATAGATGGGGAACTCATCAAATTTGCAGACGACACCAAGCTGGCAGGAATAGCCAACACTCCAGAAGACAGGCTTCAGGTACAGAAGGATCTGGACAGACTTGAACACTGGGCACTAACTAACAAAATGAAATTCAATGGTGAAAAAAGCAAGGTTCTACATTTAGGCAAGAAAAACCAAATGCACAAGTACAGCATAGGTGGCTCCATGCTCAATAGTAGTAACTGTGAGAGGGACCTCGGAGTCCTAGTAGACAATCACTTAAATATGAGCCAGCAGTGTGCCGCAGCTGCCAAAAAGGCCAACACAGTGCTAGGCTGCATTAACAGAGGGATAGAATCAAGATCACGTGAAGTATTAATACCACTCTTCAATGCCTTGGTAAGGCCACACTTGGAATACTGCATCCAGTTTTGGTCACCACGATGTAAAAAAGATGTTGAGACTCTAGAAAGAGTACAGAGAAGAGCAACAAAGATGATTAGGGGACTGGAGGCTAAAACATATAAGGAACGGTTGCTAGAATTGGGTATGTCTAGTTTAACGAAGAGAAGGACAAGGGGGGACATGATAGCAGTATTCCAATATCTCAGGGGCTGCCATAAAGAAGAGGGAATTAAGCTATTTTCCAAAGCACCTGAAGGCAGGACAAGAAGCAACGGGTGGAAAACTAATCAAGGAGAGAAGCAACCTAGAACTAAGGAGAAACTTCCTGACAGTGAGAACAATTAATCAGTGGAACAGCCTGCCTCCAGAAGCAGTAAATGCTCCAACACTGGAAATTTGTAAGAAGAGACTGGACAGCCATTTGTCTGAAATGGTGTAGGGTTTCCTGCCTGAGCAGGGGGTTGGACTAGATGACCTCCAAGGTCCCTTCCAACTTTACTACTATTACTATTACTAAGGTAGCTAAAGTGATAATTAATGGAGAAACTACTAAAAGCTTTCAAATCCAAAAAGGTACAAGGCAAGGTTGTCCGTTATCTCCACTATTGTTTATATTATCCCTGGAGGTACTAAACAGAATGATTCGGAAAGATGAGCAGATTAAAGATTTAGAGATCAAGACGATCTTGTTTTTATAACCAAAGAGCCATTACAATCAGGGATAAGGCTAATGGAAATACTGGGTGAATATGGTGAAATGGCAGGCCTAAAGATAAATAAGGAAAAAACTAAAATGCTCGTGAAGAATATGATTAGAACACAGAAAAATGAACTAGCTGAAAGATTAGGCATTCAGACCACAAAGAAAATAAGATACTTAGGGATACAATTAACAGCTAGGTGTGTGACAATTAAAGGAGACAATTATGATAAATTAATAGAACAGATTAAAACTGACTTGGATACCTGGACAAACCTTCAGCTCTCTTTTATGGGTAGAATTGCTGTAATCAAAATGAACGTACTACCTAAAATATTATTTCTATTTCAATGTATACAACTAAATTAGAAAAGGAATTCTTTTGAAATTTTAACCAATCCATACTTAAATTCATTTGGCAAGGAAAAAAAGCAAGGATTAAATTAAAATTATTACAGGATGCTAACGAAAGGGGGGTGTCTCAGCCTCCCTGACCTGGAAAAATACTACCAATCTACAATTTTACTATGGGTGTGGATTCGACTGGAAAACCGGAGATTATTAAAATTGGAAGGTCATGACATGCAGACCGGATGGCACGCTATGTTATGGGATGAGAAACATAAAGTTCACCAGTACTTCTAGAGGCACTACATTAGACGGGCGTTAATAGATGTGTGGACCAAAATTCAGCAACAGAATTATAGGCAAGTTCCCAATTGGATTTCAATATTAGAAATGTATATACACCCAAGGTTTATCCAGTTAGGGAAAGTAATAACTTATAAAAACATATGAGACAAGAGAGGAGCATTAAAATTGAGGAAAAATCTTCAAGATGCAGGGATAGAATTAGAATGGTGGATATACCTCCAACTACAAGCAAGATATAGGAAAGACAAAAAAAGAGTGGGGTATAAAAATAGAACCAACAGAACAAGACAAAATATTATTAGGGTCCAAGGATAAAATGATTAAAAAAATATATCACTTTCTTTTAGATCAGGCAATGTATGAAGGACAAGTCAAGGAGACTATGCTAATTTGGAGTAGGGATTTTGGTTTCAGTATCGATCTGCATATTTGGCAAGAACTGTGGGAAAGAAACAGGAAACTCACTGTAGCTATCTCATACAAGGAAAACCTCTACAAGATGTTTTATAGATGGCACTTCCCACCCGTAAGGCTAGCCAAAATGGGTCCGAATATCTCACCTCTATGCTGGAAATGTAAAACAGCAATAGGATCATATTACCATATGTGGTGGGAATGCCCAAAGGCTTGTGAGTATTGGAATAGGATACGAAGATGGCTGAAAGATATATTAATGTTAGACTTCGAGTTAAAACCTGAACTTTTCCTGTTGGGAATAACCATGGAGAAATACAATAAGGGAACAATCTATTTGCTGTTACATGTCTTGACTGCAGCTAGGCTTGCATTCACGCAAAAATGGAAGAGCAAAGAAATTCCCACAGAGGAAGAGATACTATATAAAATATTGTCATGTGCAGAAATGGATAGGCTCACAATGGTATTGATAGACAAATGTAGATCTGTTTATTTCGAAACCTGGGATAAATTTTACCGTTGGAAGGATTTGAGGAGAACGGTTGGGATTATAGGCTAGTGTTAAGATAGAAATATATGTAATTTTAGAATAAGTATTGTATATAAAATTTAGATGTATATTCAGAGATGAAGAATCGATTGTAAAATGTGGAATAATTTGATAAGAATGTATATACTGGAATGTCACGTTATATCCAATGTTTTTTTTAATTGTATTATAAATAAAATTTTGAAAAAAGAAAGAAAGAAAAAAACTATGTTAGTCCTGTAGAAGAAAACATAATACACAGGGAGAGAAAGAAAACATGAAATTAATGCAAAGCTCATTTAGATTTATCAGGGTATTGGCTATGAAAATGTTTTACAACTCTGGGAGTCCTAATGTGATGGAAATCCTTCCACGCTACTAAATAGCCCTCCTCTATGCCTGCAGGAATGTAGAATTTCATGAATTTCAAAGTGTTGCTCCCCCTCTACCATTATTGGCTCAGGATGTGGTGGAAGGCTTGGTCTAAAGGGCAGAAACAATCTCAGGTTTTAATAGTCTACAATGGAATATAGGGTGAACTCTATGAAGGGATTTTGGCATTTCTAGCTCCACAATCACAGGATTTATGATACGTTTGATGGGAAAGGGCTCCACAAATTTGGGTCATAGCTGTTTTGACAGTTTTATGTAATGAGTAGGGAAGTAGACACAATTATCAATTTTAAATAGTTTGGGTTCCGTGCGTTTCTTGTCAGCTTGAGCTTTGTAAATGTCAAGACTGATTCACCCTTTCACCTACATTTTCTCTTTCACTCACAGATTGACACAAAAGGGAAGTGGTTGTGGAATGGAATGCAAAGGTGGGGGGATGGTATCTAGGCAATCAGGCATATCTGGAAGTTTACAAGGACATCGAGCCATGGCTAGCTCTTTTCACATTACAAAATGGATAGAAGTGATAGGTGAATGTAATGGACTATGGGTGGCTCAGAGGGAAAGGGGGAAATAACTATGCTTGCGTTTTTGCAGGAAATTCAGAGCTGGTTTTGCTATTTCTATGCCAATGTAGTTTTTCAGTAAAGTATTATACTCTTGGTAAAACAAACTCAGAGAGAACCTAGGAAAGATTTCATGGATGAAAATCCTAAAGGGGAAAACAACTCAAGAAGTGTGGGAAACACTGAGGAGTATGATCATAGGGGCACAGTCCAGCACAATACCATTGAAAACGAAAAACAAGAAATTCAAGAGAAAACCAGCATGGCTGCACAAAGCGATCTCTGTCTGATTATCAGCAGACAGCCAGAACATGAAAAGATGAAGTCAGGAAACAAAGGCTCAGAATGAATGAAGACTTGCAAAAGAAATCAAGGACAATAACAAAGGTTTCTTTCAACATATTAATAACAAAAAAAGACAAGGAAACTGTGGGTCCACTAAAGAGAGAAAATGGCAAGGAAGTAACAGGCAATAAGGAGAAAGCAGAGCTGCTTAACTCATTCTTTGCATCAGTCTTCACACAAAAAGTAATTATAGCCCAACATACCAAAAAACTACTGCAAAAGACAAACTAGAAACAAAAATTAAAATAATCAAGAAAAATGGTAAGAGAATACCTATCCAACCTTGATGAATATAAATCACCGGGACCCAACAGACTACATCCCAGAGTTCTGAAGAAGCTGGCAGATGTTATCTCAGAAACATTGCACCATATCTTTCAAAAATCCTGGAGCACCGGGAAGGTACCTGATGATTGGAAAAGGGCTGATTTGGTTCCCATCTTCAAGAAAGGAAAAGAAACAGACCTAGGAAACTACAGACCAATCAATCTAACATCAATACCTGGGAAGATCTTGGAAAAGATAATCAAAAACCAGATCTATGAATAAGTAGAAGCAAACAAAGTTATAACCAGTAGCCAGCACTGGTTTGTCAAAACCAGACCATGCCAAACCAATCTTATTTCATTCTTTGATAAAGTGACTAAATTAGTAGACCAGTGAAACGTGGTGGACATAGTATACTTAGACTTCAGTAAGACATTTGACATGGTAGACCACAACCTGCTGCTCAGTAAGCTGGGGGTGGGATAGACAACAACACCATCAGATGAATCGGTAGCTAGCTGACAAACCGTACTCGGTGAGTAGTCCTCAATGGTACTACATCCACATGGAGAGTGGTAAGCAGTGGGGTACCACAGGGCTCTGTCTTAGGCTTAGTACTCTTCCATATGAATAGAATAGAATAGAATAGAATAGAATAGAATAGAATAGAATAGAATAGAATAGAATAGAGCTGGAAGGGACCTTGGGGGTCTTCTAGTCCAGGCCCCTGCTAAAGCAGGAGAATCTATACCGTCTCAGACAAGTAACTGTCTAGCCTCTTCTTTAAAATCTCCAGTGATGGACTGCCCATGATTTCTGGAGGTAAGCTGTTCCACTGGTTAATTGTCCTCACTATCAGGAAGTTTCTCCTTAATTCCAGGTTGCTTCTCTCTTTGGTCAGTTTCCAATCATTGTTTCTTGTCCTTCCCTCTGGTGATCTGGTGAACAACCTGGCCCCCTCTTCTTTGTGGCAGCCGCTTAGGTACTGGAACACTGCTACCATGTCTCCCCTATTCCTTCTTTTCTTTAGACTGGCTAAACCCAAGTTCCACAGCTATTGTTCGTATGTTTTGGTCTCCAGGCCTTGGATCATCTTAGTTGCTCTTCTCTGAATTTTTTTTAAACTCTCAATGTCTTTTTTTGTGATATGGTGACCAAAATTGGCTGCAGTATTCAATGTGTGGTCTTACTAAGGCTTTATAAAGTGCTACTAGTACTTCATGTGATCTTGATTCTATGCTTCTGTTTATACAATCCAGGATTGTATTAGCTTTTTTAGTTGCTGCTGCACACTGCTGGCTCATAGTTAAGTGATCGTCCACCAGTATTCCAAGGTCCCTCTCACAGTTACTGCCTCCAAGCTAGGTCTCGCCCAATCTGTATTTATTCCTTTGGTTTTTCCTGCCAAAGTGTAAGACTTTGCTTTTCTCCACATTGAAATTCATTTTGTTGGATATGGCCTATTGTTCAAGTTTGTCAAGATCTTTTTGGATCCTATCTTCTGGGGTGTTGGCTACTCCTGCCAGTTTGGTGTCATCTGTGAATTTGATGAGATTCCCTTCAATTCCCTCGTCTAAGTCATGTATGAAGATGTACTGGGCCTAAGATGGAACCTTGTGGTACCCCATTACTTATTTCTCTCCATGTGGATGTAATGCCATTGAGGACTACTCGTTGAGTATGGTTTCTCCACTAGCTACAGATCTGATGGTGATGTTGTCTATTCCACCTTTTTCTAGTTTACCAAGGAGTAGGTTGTGGTCTACACTACAGCATTATTATAAGCAGCCTCAGCAAACAGTAGCAGGTCTGCCCAATTGTCTTGTTGGTAATTAATAAAACATCTTGGGTACTGTTCTAGAACTGAATTACTGTAGTGGCCAAAATTGTGGAAACCTTTTGGGAAAAATTACAGTAGCTTTGGTTAAGTTTCCACCAATTTTTCTTATAATTTCTTTATAACTGTAGCCTTGTTCACTTAATAGTACTATTTTACATCGCTTTCTGGGCAACCAGTCAACTCTTTTCACCATTACTTTAATTTTATTATGTTTTACAAGCTCACTAAATGAAAGAACACAAAAAACTCAAACGACTTGATAGTGATCCTCTTCTCAGCTTCAATACATTATATCAATAACGGAATCCTATTGTGTTCTGATTGGCTCATTGCCAAAACAAGATGACACCCAATTGGCTCTCTAAACAGTCGTGTTCATTGGCTACAATCAGATGAAGGAAAGCTACCTGATATCAACCAAAGCAAATTGTGCTTCATTTTTCTGGTTATTTGGCTATAACTTTTCATAGAATACAGTGCAGATAATTTAACAAACTTTGTTGCATTACGTTCTTGATTAAATTATCTTTCCATTGATATATAATTTTATGGTATTACTGCAAAAAAGTGGTGTTATTAGCCATCAAACCTCAAAAATACACTTTTCCCAAAAGGTTTCCATAATTTTGGCCACTACTGTAAGCCTCTCTTTCCCCCCATTAGTTTGAGGGTGGTGAGAAGATAATAGCCCCTGACTAGAACCCATTAAGCCTTCCAGAACTTAAAAATGAATTGAACCCCTCAGTCTGAAATTATACATTGTGGGGCTCGTATAATTGAAACCGATATATGTTCTGCACAAATAGTTTAGCTAAAGTTTTTGCAGTTGGAATCTTGGGGCATGGGATGAAGTGAACTTGTCTGGAGAACAAGTCTGTTACAACCCAAATTACAGTGTTGTCAGCACTTTCAGGCAGTTCTACAATGAAACCCATAGAAATCTCTCTCCAGTGTGCTGACAGACTTGCTACTGGCTGCACCAGTCCTGGGGAATTTCCCTTGTCATCTCTTGGCAGCTGTATATGTGGGGCAGCTGGCCACATAGCTTTCTATGTCCTTTTTCAATGCAGGCCACCAAATTGTCTCTTAATAAGATGTAAGGTTTTTACAAAACCAAAATGTCCAACAATTTTTGAATCATGTCCTTCTTGCATCACTTTAAGTCTCAAGGCTGCTGGGACATAAAATTTCTCTCCAATCCATGCTAATCCATCTTTTAATGTACACGTTATTATGGTTACAAAACCATTCATCTATTTCTAAGGTGACTTTAAATTCCTGTAATAAACTATTTTTAACAGGTTCCACTGGTTTTGATTGGGCCTTAGTGGTTACAGGGGCCACCAGTTCATAAGAATGCAGAAATAGTTTGGCCACTTCTGCTTTCTTACTGTTACATTGTGGTAACCCGGATAAGGCATCAGCCAGAAAATTCTTCCCCCCAGGGAGTTAATGAATTGTAAAGTTGAAACGATGGAAATGTTGGGACCACCTTGCTTCTTTAGGGAAGAGTTTTCTGGGTGTTTTCATGGTTTCAAGGTTCTTATGATCAGTCCATACTTGAAATGGTATTTTATTCCCTTCAAGGAAATGCCTCCAAGTGAGCAAAGCCCACCGTACAACATAGGCCTCTTTCTCCCAGGCTGCCCACCTCTGTTCAATTTTTTTGAGGTGTAAGCACAAGGCTGCAAATGTCTTTTTCATTTCCAATATTATCATTATGTCTTCTAATTCTTCATTTGTCTGAGTTTGGCCGGTAGAATTAGAAAATTGTTCTTTTATCTCCTTTGTGTTATTTTTAATCTCATCACGAGTTAAAGCAATTGTTTCTTGTATTAATTTCAACATGAGAGAATTTCTTTCTGTGATTCATCAGTATTTTCTTCATGGTATGTCAAACTGAGGCTTCTGGAGACAGATGTTAAGGATAGTTTTTTACCATTTAGAGCTAAATATGGAACATCCATTTTATTTTTTGTAAATAGCCTTTATAGAAATCTGTTTGAAAACTTAGGAAGTTTCAGTTAATTATTATTGGAGCTCCAGATTATCCAATCAACTTATCAATCCTTTCTTAAACCTTCCCTAAGCAAATATACCGTAAATGCCGGCGTATAAGACGACTTCCGTGAATGCTGAAATCGGCGCCAAAGATGGGGGTCGTCTTATACGCCGAGTCATCTTATACGCCAGAAATACTGGTAGTTTCCGGCATATAAGACGACGTTCTAGGAATGCAGCCCGGCTATAAAGACGGGGGTCGTCTTATACGCCGGGTCGCCTAATACGGCGGCATATACGGTAAGTGAAATTCATTTTTTTCTGTCCAATGAGAAATATATCTTTTCTGTCCAGGGAGAAGAAAGAACCATTAAAAGTTGTTTATCAGTCAAGATTTATAATCCAAAATGTCCCATCATATCAGGCAATAGTATATTTCTTCTACAGGAAAATGGTTCCAAAATACAGTTCTGAAAGTCAGTATTTATATTCATAGTTCAAACAATTTTAGAATAATTTATCATCTCTGCCACACAGATAAGCAGTCCCCAAGCCTTTTCTTTCTCAGCTGCAATCTTCAAAAGTAAAAATTTCCAAGACCAGCCAGAGTCTTATCTAAATCTAGGCATTGTGCCTCGATCTTCTTCACCAGAAGGTTCGGCCTTTTCCAGATCACTGGAGAGGCTTTCATTGGTTTTTAGGCAGAGCAGATCTTCAGACCATTTCTCTGCCTGGAACTCTTCCATGTAGAAATAGGTTATGACTCCCCCGGTAGGGCAGCAGCTTCTCCGGGTTGAGTACTATGCAGATCTTGCCTTATGTAAGGAACCACTTTAACTAACCACTCAAGAAAACAGAACTCTTGAAACAGGCATTGTCTCAAAAGGAAAATTTTATTAGGGGTCAGTGACAGTAGGGAAGTCAAGGTGAGATTTGGGGAAAATCCCATGCAAACGGTATAGTTAAGCAAAAAATATTCCTCCTCCCACCAAAGTCATAATGTCCATTTGAAATTCAGCCAATCCACAGGTGATATGATGTGCAGGTAACTGGCACAGTTGGCGCACATCTCAAGGTCTTCTCCAGCTTTCGTTTCTCTGTAACCGTCTCCCTGATAAGGGAGACACATTCCTTTCACAAGGATAGAGGCAGGAGAGGGAAAGTAGAAAGTGAAAGTTATCCCAAGCACCCCTTCCCCCAAGCACAATGGCAGGCCCCAAAAATAGAATATATACAGTATGCAAGGGAAAACACTGAGGTTTTGGGGTCCTGACAGGGAGCATCAGTCCTTCTTGTCCAAGAGGTCCATGGAAAGGAGGTGGGCAGGCAGAAGTCTGTAGATACTTTCTTCAGACACCTCTTGGCTCTTTCCAGGAAGGTGATCTCATCAGCTTTGCCTTGAAGTCCTTTGATATGAGCCATGTGCCAATCAGAAGAATCCTTCTGATTCACATTCAGTCTGCTGAAGGGGAGCCAGTTTTCAAGATTATGTGAAGATAGAAGAGAATTTTGGAAAACTCCTCATGAAAGTTAAGGAAGAGGTTTTGGGGCTTCCTTGGAGACAGGGCAACTAAGCTGTATGTCTAAGTCTCATATTTTTCTTCTCATCATCCAGAAGTCTGCAGCCAGCCTGGTAATGAAAAGTCTGCAAATCAAAAACCAAGTTTTCCTTTATATGTATATTAGAGAACTGTAAGATAGATTTTGCTACAGCTTTAATATTTATTATGATATAATTGAGCATAAAGTGATAGTTTAAGTATGGGATTGGGAATTAGAATCAGTGAGAATTGATGGGAATGGTTGCTGCTGATGATTAAATGAACATCCTGGCACTAGCTGTGTTGTGTTTTTGGCTCGTTGGCAATTGACGAAGATACATGGTGAAAACAAGAAGCTCTTTATTTATTTCTCCTACAACCAAGCAAGCAGCAAAAGGCACGCAGGCCTTTTATAGTACCTGAAACCTGGACAGTGTGAACCAATAGGAATTGACCATTTTCGCGCCTTGCGCATGTGCACAAGGCTGGCGCCACTCTGTCTGGTCCCGGGCAGCTTTTGGATTGCCTGGGACCATTTGCAACAATTCTGAGCCTGCTTTCATCTTTTGCAGGCTCAGGACACAAGACCCCTCCCCCCTAGATAAAACACACCTGGCTTATGCACAGATGCATTGTGCCTTGCAGGGAGAGTGGAACATAGATGCATTATTCAAATGCAAGGAGAGTAGAAATGCTCAGGTCTGCACGCAGGCAAACACCTTTCAAAATGGTTATTAACTCAAATAAAATATATCCAAAATCAAAATAGTATATGAAACTTTTACTGAGTGTTACTCCCCTCATTCAGCGGCCTCATCGCAAGTTTCCTTATGTGTTGACAGGAACCTCACATAATCTCCTAGATGTTTAGGAGGGCACTTTGCCCGCTGTGACCTTCTAAGGGCCGGTGAGGGTGCCTGGCCTACCTGCTCACCTACCAGGCTAGGCAGGCCAGAACTTTGATGCCCTAAATACCCTGGGGACTCTGGTGAGGGTGCCTGGCCTACCTGCTCACCTACCCGGCTAGGCAGTCCAGGACATTGATGCCCCAAATACCCAGGTGACCCACCTAGCAGCTGATTGGCTGGACCCTCTGAGTCCAAGCCAGTATACCTTGGAGGGGTGGAAGTTCCCGAGTCCACAATGGACTCCTCTTGGGAACACTGTCCCTTGAGCCCAAGGCCAGCAGATGGAGAGGCCTGAGTGGCAGAAGTGCCCCAGTACTCCATAGCCCCCGTGCACATGCCAGAGGTGCCAGAGTCAGGAGCCACCTGCATGGCAAACTCTCTTGCTACTGACTTCCTTTTCGGAGCAATAGCTGAATTATGAGAGTGCCCTTGATGGAATTCCCTTTCTGTTGCTTTGTTTGATTTATGTGGATACCCCCGGTCTGTCTCCCTGTCTAGAGCACTATCTGACATGTTTGAATAATGTGGATACCCCCAGTGTGACTCCCTGTCTGGAGCAGTAACGGATGTGCGAGATGACTCCCTATCCTGGGAATTCCTGTTTGAAGCACTTGCGGAAACTTGAAATGACCCCCAAACGACCTCATCAGCTTGTGCGGCCCTGTTAGGCCTAGAGACCTGTGACCCAGAACCCATATTATGGTCCTTCCCCCCCCCCCAGAGCAGAGCCAGGAGCAGAAACATGGCTGTCCAGCCTCCAACGCAGTTAGTCTATGTGTCTGCGAAGAATGCAGCCATCATCCAAGGCAACTTGGTATGACAGCGGCCCAGAGAACTTGCAGACCACTGCTGTGACCCAGAGATGTCCAGGCCCATAGTTCCTTGCCCAAACCAGATTGCCCATCTGAAATCTCCTAGGTGCCCGCGGTTGTGACACCTGTGAAGCCACCCGGTCTGGGTGCAACCTGTCCAGTTTGATGATGAGGCGGCGACCCTAGCAGAGTTCTGCAGGGCTCTTCCCTGCAGCTGTGCAAGGTGTGGTGCAGTGTGCAAGAAGGAAATCTGCTAACCTGTGATGCCAGTTACCGTGAATCAGTTTCTTGAGAGTATCTTTGGTAGTGTACACCATTCTCTCTCCCTGTCCGTTGGAGGATGGGTGGAAGGGAGCAGAAGTCGCATGCTGGATCAAATTGGGCTGAAAAAAATCCTGGAACTCAAAAGAGGTAAATTGAAGGCCATTATCTGAAACCAGGACATCTGGAAGCCCATGCGTGGCAAAAATTCCTCTCAATACCTGGATGCTCCTGGCAATAGTAGTGGAGGAAACAGGAACAACCTCTAGCCACTTGGAATGGCTGTCAACAAGGAGAAGGAAGAATTGCCCCTGAAAGGGCCCAGCATAATCTATATGCACCCATGACCACAGGGTTTGAGTTTCCTCCCACCTATGTACAGGGGCCTGAGGCATTTCAGGGTGTGACTGTTGGCACAGTTGGCACCCGTGCACCTGAGCCTCAATGGCTTTATCGAGGCCAGGCCACCAAAGTTGGCTGCGCGCAAGCACTTTCATCCTTACTATACCAGGATGTCCCTCATGCAGAGAGAGCAAGATTCTAGACCTCAATGATGCTGGGATTACTACCCTGCTACCCCATAACAGGCACACCTTGAAAGTGGAAAGTTCATGCTTCTTGTGCCAGAAGGTTTGGAACTCAGTATCTGTCAGAATCCAATTATATTTCATCTTTAAATTATCAAATATAGAAACTCCCAATTCTGCCTTCTCTGGATTCTGCCATAAGAGGGAGAGAAGGGGGAGAGCAAAGGGGCTTTATGGCCCTCACTTCCTTCTTTACACTTCAAAGAGCTGAATGTGTGTTTATTGTAACCTCTAAGCGTTAACATATCAAAGAAGGGTAATTGCCTTTCATGTAGTATCTGAAGTCTCCATCCAGACGGAAGAAAGAAGAAAGGAGGTGGAATTGTGATACTTGAAACTATCACTGGAAGGGGGGTTGATTGGGTGGGACTACTGGGGAACCCCTTAAAACCTTGAATGGGAGAGCTTGGACCCCAAGTCCTGTCTAGCATGCCTGCAACCATTTTCTCTTAATAAAGGATTCCTGTTGGAAGAATTATTCCAAGAGTTCTGTCTTCTTAAGATGCAAAGTGGGGTGGGTTCTTACATTAGACAGGACTTGCAAAATTAATCCACCTGGAAGGGAGACCCTTGCCGGGGGATTTTGCAAAAATTTTACCATGTCAGACAATGGAGCAAGAGAGGGGGAAAACTCCCTGGAAAGAGAGCCGCTGACCCAGTTGGAACCTTGCCAGATGTTGGGATCCGAGAGGCCAGATTCCTCAGGAGAAGAAGTGGTGGAGACACAGGACCACAAGCCTCGCTGGTCGATGGGCGTTGGAAAGAAAAGTGAGTGGGGAAAGGAATCAAGAAAGGTGACCCTGAGACGGGGGACCAAGCAACCAGAATGGAAGCAGGAGATGGAGAAATCCCTGCACGCAAGTGAAGAGGGAGGAAGCTGGGCACCGTACTCAGACTGGATCCTAGAGAAAGCTATTGACCTGATGAAGAGAACTCTCAGCTCCTAGGAGAGGAGAATACTGAACCCTACGGCCGCCCCAGTTCCTGGAGCCGCAAAGGGAGAGACACCGAGGGGGACATGGAACCTGCAACCCCAGGGACATCTACTGATCCAGGAGCTCCCACCCCCTACCGGACCACAGATGGCAATCTGGACGGAAGGCACTACCACCCACAACAGAGGCACCGATCCATTCCAAGACGTCCACCATTGGAAGTGAAATTCAAAGGGGAGCCAACACGCTTGGGGTTTTTTCTAACCCAAGTCCTCAGCTACATGGAGGAATATGGGCAGGATATTCCCAGCGACAAAGCCCGCATCCGGATCGTGCAATCTGCCCTGGATGGACCAGCTGCGGATTGGGTAGTGAACTTGCATGACTCCAATGCCCCAGAACTCAGTAACTTCAACCGTTTCATGTCCTCTTTGAGAAGACGATTTGAAGACCCCTGGCTGATCGCAAAGCCCGTGAAAGAATAACAACGATGAGGCAAGGCAAACGCCCAGTGGCCGAGTATACACAAGAATTCCGGGCCATTGCCAGCAAACTGAATTGGCCAGAAGACATCCTCCTTGGCCATTTCAAAGA
>NW_024097342.1:0-59857 GCF_016545835.1 Crotalus tigris
CTGCTACTTTCCTGGTGGATTCTCCCAAAACTTACAGTTTAAGCAGCAGCTGGTGGAATGTAGCACGTTCCAGCAACCCGATCAGAGTTGGCATGGGGTTTAAATAGAGTATAATACCCTATATATATAATGGAGATCCAATCAGGGCCTTGCTACTTTCCTGGTGGATTCTCCCAAAACTTACAGTTTATGCAGCAGCTGGTGGAATGTAGCACGTTCCAGCAACCCGATCAGAGTTGGAATGGGGTTTAAATAGAGTATAATACCCTATAAATATAATGGAGATCCAATCAGGGCCTTGCTACTTTCCTGGTGGATTCTCCCAAAACTTACAGTTTAAGCAGCAGCTGGTGGAATGTAGCACGTTCCAGCAACCCGATCAGAGTTGGAATGGGGTTTAAATAGAGTATAATACCCTATATATATAATGGAGATCCAATCAGGGCCTTGCTACTTTCCTGGTGGATTCTCCCAAAACTTACAGTTTAAGCAGCAGCTGGTGGAATGTAGCACGTTCCAGCAACCCGATCAGAGTTGGAATGGGGTTTAAATAGAGTATAATACCCTATAAATATAATGGAGATCCAATCAGGGCCTTGCTACTTTCCTGGTGGATTCTCCCAAAACTTACAGTTTAAGCAGCAGCTGGTGGAATGTAGCACGTTCCAGCAACCCGATCAGAGTTGGAATGGGGTTTAAATAGAGTATAATACCCTATAAATATAATGGAGATCCAATCAGGGCCTTGCTACTTTCCTGGTGGATTCTCCCAAAACTTACAGTTTAAGCAGCAGCTGGTGGAATGTAGCACGTTCCAGCAACCCGATCAGAGTTGGAATGGGGTTTAAATAGAGTATAATACCCTATAAATATAATGGAGATCCAATCAGGGCCTTGCTACTTTCCTGGTGGATTCTCCCAAAACTTACAGTTTAAGCAGCAGCTGGTGGAATGTAGCACGTTCCAGCAACCCGATCAGAGTTGGAATGGGGTTTAAATAGAGTATAATACCCTATAACTATAATGGAGATCCAATCAGGGCCTTGCTACTTTCCTGGTGGATTCTCCCAAAACTTACAGTTTAAGCAGCAGCTGGTGGAATGTAGCACGTTCCAGCAACCCGATCAGAGTTGGAATGGGGTTTAAATAGAGTATAATACCCTATAAATATAATGGAGATCCAATCAGGGCCTTGCTACTTTCCTGGTGGATTCTCCCAAAACTTACAGTTTAAGCAGCAGCTGGTGGAATGTCGCACGTTCCAGCAACCCGATCAGAGTTGGAATGGGGTTTAAATAGAGTATAATACCCTATAAATATAATGGAGATCCAATCAGGGCCTTGCTACTTTCCTGGTGGATTCTCCCAAAACTTACAGTTTAAGCAGCAGCTGGTGGAATGTAGCACGTTCCAGCAACCCGATCAGAGTTGGAATGGGGTTTAAATAGAGTATAATACCCTATATATATAATGGAGATCCAATCAGGGCCTTGCTACTTTCCTGGTGTATTCTCCCAAAACTTACAGTTTAAGCAGCAGCTGGTGGAATGTAGCACGTTCCAGCAACCCGATCAGAGTTGGAATGGGGTTTAAATAGAGTATAATACCCTATATATATAATGGAGATCCCATCAGGCCTTGCTACTTTCCTGTGTGGATTCTCACCAAAACTTCAGTTTAAGCACAGCTGGTGGATTATGTAGCAACGTTCCAGGCAACCGATCAAGTTGGAATGGGGTTTAAAATATAGTATAATACCCTATACATATAATGGAGAAGCCATCAGGGCCTTGCTACTTTCCTTGGATTCTCCCAAACTTACAGTTTAAGCCGCAGCTGGGTGGAATGTAGCAAGTTCCAGCAACGCCGATCAGAGTTGGAATGGGGTTTAAATAGGAGTATAATACCCTATAAATAAAATGAGGTCCAATCATGGCCTTGCTACTTTACCTGGTGGATTCTCCCAAAACTTACAGTTTAAGCAGCAGCTGGTGGAATTAGCCACGTTCCTATCAACCCTCAGATTTGTAATGGGGTGTTAAATAGAGTACAATACACTATAAATATAATGGAGATCCAATCAGGGCCTTGCTACTTTCCTGGTTGATTCTCCCAAAACGTACAGTTTAAGCAGCAGCTGGTGGGATGTAGCACGTTCCAGCAGCCCGACCGAAGTTGGAATGGGGTTTAAATAGAGTACAATACACTATAAATATAATGGAGATCCAATCAGGGCCTTGCTACTTTCCTGTTGGATTCTCCCAAAACTTACAGTTTAAGCAGCAGCTGGTGGAATGTAGCACGTTCCAGCAACCCGATCAGAGTTGGAATGGGGTTTAAATAGAGTATAATACCCTATAAATATAATGGAGATCCAATCAGGGCCTTGCTACTTTCCTGGTGGATTCTCCCCAAACTTACAGTTTAAGCAGCAGCTGGTGGAATGTAGCACGTTCCAGCAACCCGATCAGAGTTGGAATGGTGTTTAAATAGAGTATAATACCCTATATATATAATGGAGATCCAATCAGGGCCTTGCTACTTTCCTGGTGGATTCTCCCAAAACTTACAGTTTGAGCAGCAGCTGGTGGAATGTAGCACGTTCCAGCAACCCGATCAGAGTTGGAATGGGGTTTAAATAGAGTATAATACCCTATAAATATAATGGATCTCACTCAGGGCTTGCCCTTTTCTGGTGGGTTCTCCCCAAACTTACAGTTTAAGCGCATCTGGTTTAATGGTAGCACGTTCCAGACAACACACCCGATCAGCACTTCCAGCAATCCCCTCATGGGATTGTAAGTGCTAAGGTATGAAGCCAAAATATAAACGGAATCAAGGCAAGTTTGGACTTGGAGTACAAATGAAGGCAGGGCACAGCCTACTAAGAATTTTGTCAGAAACTCCGATGGTATAACAAACACTCTTTTCAACAACCCAATGAGATGCGCTACACATGGACATCACCAACGGTCAACAATAGAATCAGATTGACTATGTTATACTGCACCAAAGATGAGAGCTGTATACAGTCAGTAAAAACAGACCAGAGCTGACTGTTTGCTCAGATCATTATCTTCCTCGTTGCAAACTTTATGCTTAAATTGAAAAAGTCGGGAACAGCCTAGGCCACTCAGTAATGACTAAATCCATATTCCTGATGATATACAGTAGAGGTGACAAAGAGATTTAAGGAATTAGATCTGATAGACGGAGTGCCTGAAGAACTATGGATGGAAGTTCGCAACATTGTACAAGAGGTAGCAACTAAAACCATCCCAAAGAAAAAGAAATGCAAGAAAGCAAAATGGCTCTCTGAGGAAGCTTTGCAAATAGCTGAGGAAAGAAGGGAAGCGAAAGGCAAAGGAGAAAGAGAAAGATACACCCAATTGAATACAGAATTCCAGAGAATAGCTATAAGAGATAAGAATACCTTCTTAAATGAACAGTGCAAAGAAATAGAAGAAAACAACAGAATAGGGAGGACCAGAGATCTCTTCAAGAAAATTGGAGATATGAAGGGAACGTTTCATGCAAAGATGGGCATGATAAAGGACCAAAATGGCATAGACCTAACAGAGGCAGAAGAGATTAAGAAGAGATGGCAAAACTACACAGAAGAACTATACAAGAATGAGCTTAACATCCCAGATAACCACAATGAGATGGTCATTGACCTCGAACCAGACATCCTATAATGTGAAGTGAAATGGGCCTTAGAAAATCTGAGCAACAACAAAGCTAGTGGAGGTGACAGTATTCCAGCTGAGCTATTCAAAATCTTAAAAGACGATGCAGTAAAAGTGCTACACTTAATTTGCCAGCAAATTTGGAAAACCCAACAGTGGCCACAGGATTGGACAAGGTCAATTTACATTCCAATTCCAAAGAAAGGCAATTGGCCAAAGAATGTTCAAACTATCGCACCATTGCACCATTTCACATGCTAGTAAAGTTAGCTTTAAATCCTGACAAGCTAGACTCCAGCATGTAAATGGGATTTCAAGAACTACCAGAAGTACAGGCAGGATTTCGAAGAGGCAGAGGAACTAGAGATCAAATTGCCAACATACGCTGGATCATGGAGAAAGCTAGGGAGTTCCAGAAAAACATCTACTTCTGCTTCATTGACTAGGCTAAAGCCTTTGATTGTGTGGATCACAACAAATTGTGGCAAGTTCTTAAAGAGATGGGAGTACCAGACCATCTCATTTGTCTCTTGAGAAACTTATATGCGGGTCAAGAAGCAACAGTGAGAACTGGACACGGAACCACTGATTGGTTCAAAATTGGAAAAGGAGTCTGGCAAGGCTGTATACTGTCGCCCTGCCTATTTAACTTATATGCAAAGCACATCATGAGAAAGGCAGGGCTAGATGAAACAAAAGTTGGAATTAAGATTGCCGGGAGAAATATCAACAACCTAAGATATGCAGATGATACCACTCTAATGGCAGAAAGTGAGGAGGAACTAAAGAGCCTCTTGATGCGGGTGAAGAAGGAGAGTGCAAAAGTTGGCTTGAAACTCAACATTAAGAAAACCAAAATCATGGCATCCGGCCCTCTCAATTCATGGCAAATAGATGTGGAAGAAATGGAGGTAGTGACAGATTTTATTTTTCTGGGCTCCAAGATCACCTCAGATGGGTACTGCAGCCAAGAAATTAAAGACCACCTTGCTCCTGGGGAGGAAAGCTATGGCAATCTAACAGCATTCTAAAAAGCAGAGACATCACCCTGCAACAAAAGTACGTTAGTCGGCCATGGTTTTCCCCAGTTGCAATGTATGGGCTGTGGAAAGCTGACCATCAGAAAGCTGAGCGCAAAGAAATTGAGGCCTTTGAACTATGGTTGCTGGAGAAGAACTCTGCGAGTCCCTTGGACTGCAAGGCTTTTAAACCGTCAGTCCTAGAAGAGATCAACCCCGACTGCTCTTTTGAAGCCTAGATCCTGAGTTGAAACTCAAGTACTTTGGCCACCTACTGAGAAGGAAGGATTCACTGGAGAAGAGCCTAATGCTGGGAAAGATTGAGGGCAATAGCAGAAGGGGACGACAGAGAATGAGATGGCTGGATGGAGTCACTGAAGCAGTAGGTGTGAATTTAAATGGACTCCAGAAGATGGTAGAGGACAGGAAGACCTGGAGGAACATTGTCCATGGGGTCGTGACGGGTCGGACATGACTTCGCAATTAACAACAACAAGATTATTCAATAGTGTTAATTTATCATGTGATTCCAATCAAAATGTAACTGTTTACCAATCCATCAGTTTTCAAAGCTGGAACAGACAGACCATAATTACTATAAATTATGGCTAAAATTGGCAGCATTCAAAACAGCTCTAATCCTACACAAATATATATGTTAAAATGATATATATGTTAAAATTTTACCAGAGGTAAAATTGAAAGTCTAGTAAATTAACTTGCCACCATCATAGGACAACCTTAATTTCATCAAAAAAAAAAATAATTAAAGGTCTTAGCTTGTCATAAAACTATTACTTTTCCCCTGTGTCTGTAGCCTCACTGATTCTCAGAGACCAGTTTAAGCCGCAAGTTCCAAGATTCTCCTGTTGAAGAAACTTAATGTTACCATCACATTATATGTTTGAAGGATCTAAGCTTTACCATTACTATAGATGCTTCCAGCGAGAATTTTGTTTTTTTCCCCCTCATACTGAATGATATCTCTCTTTGTCAATGTATTCTCAGCAATTTTCTCCAAAAATACATTCAAAGACATCAGTTCTATTTTATTCAGTCTTTCTCAGAATCCGTTTTTCATAGTAATCTGTTACAGCTGAGCAAACCAGAACTCTATCAATGTATATCTTTATTGTCACTGTGATGTCCCTTCCTTTAAATATTGCTTCTAGATCTGTCATAATTTTTCTTCCAAATAAACTCATTATTCTCCACTTATTTTTATTGATTTGATATTATTACCTGTTGACTTCTTATCATTATCATTATAATGAAACAGCGACTAACTTTTGCATTTTTTTTCCACTTTCATTTTCATCCAGATAATATAAATAGCAAACATCCATGGTTATTATTTTAAAATAATTTTAAAAATCTGGAATTGTTATCATGTGGTAGCAGGGGACAATAACTCTGTGGGGAAGGATAAGAGCACCTGAGCAGACACTTGGGATCTGATCAATTGCCACCCTTCCTCCGTAATTTATCTCAAAACTGTTCCTCAAACAAAACACAGTTCAGATAATATTGCATGCTTAAAATAAAAGGCAGGCTTTCAGTCCACTTTGGCCTCATATTGTGTTTGTATACAGAATTATTATGTTAATACCAAATATTTTAACTGAACTACAGTTGAACATTTCAAGGAAAAACATTTCCAAAAAATTAATCACCACCATTAAATACTGCAAGATTATTTTCTAATATGTACTACACCCATTTGTGTTTAGATAGTGACACCCAGTGGTGTAACACTATGTTTAGTTGGAATTATAATCTGCTTTTTCATTTTTTTCCTCTGAAAAAAAAATTAAGGTTATAGAAAACCTAAATATATGCAAGTTTCCTTTAGTTTGGTCAAGGATTAGTTTCACGTTGTTATCAATTACAAAGTAGTTCTGGGCTTGTGCACTCTGAATAAGATTTATGTATGTATGTATGTATGTATGTATGTATTCATTCATTCATTCATTCATTCATTCATTTAGTAAATGTATATAGCTGCCAATCTCACATATATGATGAGTAGAGTACCAAATTAAAAACACAAAACAATATAATAAAAATAACAAAATAATTTGAAAAACATAAAATAACAATAAAAACAAATTTCAGCTACACAGTCAAGATGTGTATGTGTGTGAATGTGTATTGTTATTGCCACTTTTATTAATATTTTAAATATTTTAAAATTTGAAACATACTACAAGTATATCTCTATTTCTCAAAGTAACTAATTGTATTAGAAAAAAATGAAACACAGGAAAATATTTTCAGTAGAAAGTGAAAATATCTGATTCATGTCACAAACTTCTCTAGGAAAGTATTTCACGTTTGGGGTCAATACAAGTTCTTTCTACTAGTTCCATAGCCCTTAGGCCAAATGAGGCAGACTGGCACCTGAGGAGAAATTGAAATCTATAGGACATGCGGTGAATAAACAGAGTTTCATATACATTATTTTGTATGTCTAGTGGTTAAATCACACGTGTCTCACATTTTCCCTAAACTATCCATAATGAACTTAATACTCTGGAAATTATTATGTGTATTGTGTTGTGGACATCTGAGATTGGTTGTACTTTTCTGAAGGACAATTTCCACTTCCATAGTGAAAGAGGGCAACAAAATTTATCCATGGCTCTGCAATACCTTCTCAGAAATCATTGGATTAGACTTATATACTGCTCCATAGTGTTTCATAGCACTCTCTGAGCAGTTTACAAACGTCAGTGTATTGCCCCCAACAATTGGGCTCCTTATTTTACTGACCATGGAAGGATGGAAGGCTGAGTCAATCTTGAGCCAGCCAGGACTGAAATTCTGGCTGAACTCCTGGCTGTGGGCAAAGTTAGCCTGCAATACTGCATGCTAACTACTGCACCACCATGGCTCCTTTTAGTCCTAGACATAACCCTATATTTATTATATCTATTGCAGATGGCACCAAACTGTCAGGAGTAGACAACACCCCAGAAGACAAATTCAGGCTCCAAAAAGATCTTGACAAACTTGAACAATGGGCCCTGTCCAACAAAATGAGTTTCAAAGTGGAGAAAAGCAAAGTCTTACACTTAGGCAGGAAAAACCAAAAGCACAAATACAGATTGGGCAAGAGCTGGCTTAAAAACAGCAACTGTGAGAGGGACCTTGGAGTCCTAGTAGTCGATCATTTGACAATGAGCCAGCAATGGGCAGCAGCAACCAAAAAAACTAATACAGTCCTGGGTTGCATAAACAGAGGCATAGAATCAAGATCACGTGAAGTACTAGTATCTCTTTACAAAGCCCTAGTACATGGGTTGGCAACCCATGGCTCCAGAGCTGCATGTGGCTCTTAGAGCCTTCTCCTGCAGCTCCCAGTCTCCTCCACCATTTCCAGAGAGAGAGACAGAGACAGAAGAGGCATTTGCGCTTTCTCTCTCTCTCTCTCTCTCTCTCTCTCTCTCTCTCTCTCTCTCTCTCTCTCTGTGTGTGTGTCTGTGTGTGTGTAAAAAAAGAAAGTGGCCTCACACTATTCTTGGACAAGCTGACAAGCTTATTGGGCAGGGCTCCTGCCTTTGCCGCATCTCAGCAGGAAGCAGGAAGCAGCATCTCTCTCTCTCTCTCTCTCTCTCACACACACACACACACACACACACACACACACACACACTGAGTGGGGGAAGAGGACAGGCAGACCAAGGGCAGGAAAGAGTCAGTCCAATAAGAATGTCTGTCAACTTGTCAGAGAACAGCGTGAAGCCAGCTTGCCAGGTGGGCAGAAGATCAGAGGGAGGGAGAGAGGGAGGGAGACAAAGAGAGGGAGAGAGAGAGAAGAAGGGAGAGAAAGAGAGAGAGAGAGAACTCATGCACAGCAGCCTCTATTTATTATAACAATAACAATAACAATAATAAAGTTGGAAGGGCCCTTGGAGGTCATCTAGTCCAACCCCCTGCTCAGGCAGGAAATCCTATACCATTTCGGACAAATGGCTGTCCAGTCTCTTCTTAAAAACTTCCAATGCTGGAGCATTCTTTTTAATTAAACTCTTCAATCAAGCTCCCTCCCCCTCATACGTGCGCGCGCATGTTTGGTGGCTCCCAGTGTTTTCTTTTCTCTCTCTAAAATATTCACAGAAACAGAATTGGACGAACTGCAAAGGTTTACCCAGGGCAAAGAAATCAAAGCCTTACCAGAAGTAATTCAGAATGTAGAGGCAAACCAGGGGGATTTGGCAGTGAAGGAATCCAGTAGAGATATACAACTGTTCTCATTTGGAAACTAGACACCTCTTCCTCAGGAAGAACAAAACCCTCTAACTAAAGAATAAAAGAATTGAAACAAATAATAACTGAGCATCTAGAACAGCACAAAAACAACAGAATAAGGCTGCCTGCATTGAAGCTTGTTCCAAAGAAACAGCTAGCACAAGCATTAAAAGATGCAAATACTGCAATAGCAAGTATAAGCACCAATTCACTGCAAGAAACAAACCAACTAATGTACAGCACAGCTGCAGTTATAACTGAATACGTGGGATGCAAAATCAACAAAGAAGAAAAACAAACAAACAGTGCACCACAAAAATGGAAGGTTAGACTAGAAATAAGATCAGCAAGTTAAGATCACATGCAAGCAAGCTAGAACAGATGAAAGAAAAGAAGCTGAAGAACAAGAAGACCAAAGAATACCTAATCAAGAAATACCACTTAGAAACAAGGAAGACCAAGGAAGCACTGGAAATAATAAAGCAACAAATAGCAGCTATAGCCAGGAAAATCAGTAGATATGAAGCTCAAATTGCAAACTATAGGCAGAACCTCCAATTTCAATCCAATCAGAAATGTTTCTACCAATCCATCAATGGAGAAACTGCAATGAATCAGTCAGTACCTGACAAGGAAGAAACAGTGCAGTTCTGGAAGCAGATATGGGATAACCCAAAGAAATACAACAAGGATGCGGCGTGGTTAAAAGAGGTGGATGCAAATAAAACAGAAGTTGAAATGAAAGAACTAGTAATAACAACAAAAATGGTAGAAAAAAGAGCAAGGAAAATCAAAAATTGGTCAGCACCAGGTGAGGATGAACTGCATGGGTTTTGGTTGAAACATCTAACTGTTATACACCCACTCATTGCCAAGCAGTTCGACAATATACTACAAGGGGGAGAAATTGAAAAGTGGTTAACAACTGGGAAAACCTACTTAATAATGAAAAATCCAGCAAAAGGGGCAACACCAGGCAACTACAGGCCAATTACCTACTTACCAACAACTTTCAATTTACTAACTGGTGTGGTAGCTGATGCAGTACAACAGCATCTAGTTGAAAACAATCTCTTTCCACCTGAGCAGAAAGGAAACCGCCCCAATAGCAGAGGAACAAAAGATCAACTCCTAATAGACAACATGATCTTGGAAAACTGCAAGAAAAGGAAGACCAACCTGAATGTGGCATGGATTGACTACAAAAAGGCATTTGACTCTCTGCCACATGACTGGATAATCAAGTGCCTAGAAATAACAGTAGAAACATCACAAAATTTGTGCAAAGATCGATGGCACAATGGAAGACACAGTTGCAGATCAATGGTGAGAGACTGGGAGAGGAATATTTCAAGGAGATTCATTGTCACCATTACTATTTGTTATTGCACTGTTTCCTCTGTCAACAATACTGAATAACTCAGTACCTGGCTATCAAACATCAAAAACATCTGCAAGACTATCCCACCTCCTTTACATGGATGATCTGAAGCTGTATGGAAAAACATCATCTGAAATAGAATCGCTGCTCAACACTGTCCGTATATAGCCAAGATATTGTTATGAAGTTTGGCTTGGACAAATGTGCCACACTTACTATCAAACAAGGAAAAGTAGTGAAAACTGAAGGAATCAAGATGACCCACGAAAATAACATTAAGAGTCTGGATGAGGAAGATTACTACAAATACTTGGGTATCCTTCAAACTGACAACATCAAGCACACTGAAGTCAAGAAAAAGATTAGAGGTGAATACATCAAGAGAGTGAAGAAGATCTTAAAATCCAAACTCAATGGAGGAAATACCATAAAGTCAATCAACACCTGGGCAATCCCAGTCATTAGGTACACAGCTGGAATAATGGACTGGACTCAAGCAGAACTAAAAGCAATGGATAGGCAGACCAGAAAAATAATGACAATGAATCATGCCCTTCATCCACGCAGTGACATTGATAGACTTTATCTACCAAGGCAAATAGGTGGGCATGGAATGCTACAAGTACATCAGATGGTTGAAGAAGAAAAATGGCTTTGGAAGAATATCTGAAGAACAATGATGAAGATGCACTGAAATTAGGAAGGTTACTGACTACTGGAGATACCAAACTGGCCTACAAGAAAGACCAAATGAAGAACAGAATAGAGGCATGGGAAGAAAAAGCACTACATGCCAATACATGAAAAAAATAGCTGGGAAAGCAGATAATAACAAGACCTGGCAATGGCTAAGAGCAGGAAAATTGAAGAAAGAGACCGAGGGACTAATTCTGGCTACACAAGACCAAGCCTTAAGGACAAATGCATATAAAGTCAAAATTGAGAAGACAGCAACAGACAGTAAGTGCCGCCTATGCAAAGAAGCTGAAGAAACAGTGGACCACCTGGTAAGCTGTTGCAAGAAGATTGCACAGACTGACTACAAGCAGCGGCATGACAAAGTAGCAACAATGGTGCATTGGAAGATCTGCAAAAAATATCATTTGCCTGTAAGCAAAAACTGGTGGGATCATAAAATAGAGAAAGTCATAGAAAATGATAAAAGTTAAACTGCTCTGGGACTTCATTAATAATAATAATAATAATAATAATAATAATAATAATAATAATAATAATAAAACTGATTACAAGCAGCGGCATGACAAAGTAGCAACAATGGTGCATTGGAAGATCTGCAAAAAATATCATTTGCCTGTAAGCAAAAACTGGTGGGATCATAAAATAGAGAAAGTCATAGAAAATGATAAAATTAAATTGCTCTGGGACTTCAGAATTCAAACAGACAAGCACCTGCAACATAACACCCCCTTACAATTGTCGATAAGAAAGACAAAAAGTCTGGATAGTGGATTGGCAGTGCCTGGAGATAGCAGATAGAAGAGAAAGAACTGGAGAAGATAACAAAATACAAAGACCTACAAATAGAAATAGAAAGACTGTGGCAAAAGCAAGCAAGGGTAGTACCAATAGTCATAGGCTCCTTGGGTGCAATCCCAAAACAACTGGAGCACCACTTGAACACCATTGGCATTGACAAATTCGCTATTAGTCAATTGCAAAAGGCGGCCTTATTAGGAACTGCTTCCATCCTGCGACGATATCTGTAATACCATCAAACATCCACATCTGCCTATCCCAGGTCCTGGGTAAGGACTCGATAGGTAGACAAAATGCCAAATCCAGTCTGAACATCTGGCTGACTGTGCGATGATCGATAATAATAATAATAATAATAAAGTTGGAAGGGATCTTGGAGGTCATCTAGTCCAACTCCCTGCTCAGGCAGGTAACCCTATACCATTTCAGACAAATGGCTGTCCAGTCTCCTCTTAAAAACTTCCAGTATTGGAGCATTTATCGCTTCTGGAGTCAGGTTGTTCCACTGGTTAATTGTTCTAACTGTCAGGAAGTTTCTCCTTAGTTCTAGGTTGCTTCTCTCCTTGATTAGTTTCCATCTGTTGCTTCTTGTCCTGCCTTCAGACGCTTTGGAAAATAGCTTGTCTCCCTCTTTTTTGTGGCAGCCCCTGAGATATTGGAACACTGCTATCATGTCTCCCCTCGTCCTTCTCTTCATTAAACTAGACATACCCAATTCCAGCAATCGTTCCTTATATGCCTTAGCCTCCAGTCCCCTAATCATCTTGGTTGTTCTTGTCTGTACTCTTTCAAGAGTCTCAACATCTTTTTTACATCACGGTGACCAAAACTGGATGCAGTATTCCAAGCGTGGCCTTACCAAGACATTGTAAAGTAGTATTAACACTTCATGTGATCTTGATTCTATCCCTCTGTTAATGCAGCCTAGCACTGTGTTGGCCTTTTTGGCAGCTGCAGCACACTGCTGCTTCATATTTAAGTGATTGTCCACTAAAATTCCGAGGTCCCTCACACAGTTACTACTATTGAGCAAGGTACCCCCTATACTATACCTGTACATTTGGTTTTTCTTGCCTAAATGTAGAACCTTGCTTTTTTCACCATTGAATTTCATTTTGTTAGATAGTGCCTTGTGTTCACGTCTGTCCAGATCCTCCTGTATCCTAAGCCTGTCTTCTGGAGTGTTGGCTTTTCCTGCCAGCTTGGTGTCGTCTGCAAATTTGATGAATTCCCCATCTATCCCCTCATCCAAACAGTTGATGAAGATGTTGAAGAGCACTGGGCCCAGAACAGAGCCCTGGGGCACCTCACTACACACTTCCCTCCATGTAGATGCACTTCCATTGAGGACCATACGCTGAGTATGGCCAGTCAGCCAGTTATGGATCCATCTGGTGGTGATGCTGTCTACTCCCACATTTTTCTATCTTGTCAAGTAGTAGGTTGTGATCTACTTTATCAAATGTCTTACTGAAGTCCAAGTAAATTATATCCACAGCGTTCCTCTGATCCCCTAATTCTGTCACTTGGTCAAAGATTTGTCTGCATAATCTGTTTTTGACAAACCCATGTTGGTTTTTAGTAATGACTTTGTTTGCCTCTAGGTGTTTGCTCATTCGTTGTTTGACTATCTGTTCCAGAATCTTCCCAGGTATTGAGGTCAGGCTGATAGGTCTGTAATTTCCTGGGTCCAGTTTTTTTTCTTTTTTGAAGATGGGAACTACAACAGCTCTTTTCCAGTCCTCTGGTAGTTCCCAGTGTTCCAGGAACTTTGAAAAATATAGTTCAGTGGTTCTGAGATCACATCTGCCAGTTCCTTGAGAACTTTGGTGTGTAATCCATCTGGTCCTGGTGATTTGAACTCATCTAGGCTGGACAGGTGCTCATTTACCATTTTCTTGCCTATCTTAACTTGTGTTTCTATTCTGTTTTTTATGGCACTATTTTTGATAGGTTGATTTGTTTTTTTCCTTTGTATAAAGACAGATTGAAAAAAATGAGTTAAATAGTTCTGCTTTCTCCCTGTTGCTTGTCACCTTCTTGCCACTTTCACCCACTAATAGACCAATCATTTCCTTAACTTTTTTCTTGTTTTTTACATGTTGAAAGAAGTTTTTTTTGTTATTTTTGACTTTGGTCGCAAGCCTTAGTTCATTTTGAGCCTTAGCTTTCCTCACTTCATATTTGCAGGCTCGGGCTATTTGCTGATAATCCCCCCCTTTTATATTGACCCAAATGCATTCAAGACAGTTTTCATCATTGTTGTGCTTTATTTCTGTAGAGATGTAATTATTTCTTATATAGAGAGCAACTCCACCTCCTCTTTTATTTGGTCTGTTTCTTTTAAATAATTTAAATCCCTCTAGCTGTTTGTTCCATGTGTGGGTTTCATCCCACCATGTTTCCATAATGGCAACAATATCATATCTGCCCTCATTAATCTGAATTTCTAGTTCACCCTGTTTGCTGTTCATACTCTGTGCATTTGAGTTCCCCTATTGTCTTACCACCTATTTGTTAAGTGCACTTTGTGTGGCACTCACTATTAGAGGCTTGATTTTGCTTGACAGCAAGATTGGTATTCTTGTCCACACACACATCTATGTTACATGCACTGATACCCCTGTAATTTTTAGATTGCCGGGGACAGGGTTGTTCTGTATCAATTAACTCACTGTCCCCACTGTTTAGTTTAATTTTCCTCCAGAAAATCTGTGAATTTACAGCCAAGTAACTCAGTCCCTTTTTTTTGATGGATGCAAACCATCTCTTTTGTACATCTTTTCATTGGACCAGCTACAGACATCATGACTAATATATCCAAAGCCTTCCCCTTTACACCACTCCTTTAGCCACATATTGAATTCTGCTATATGCTGGCCTTTTCCATTTTGCTCCTTAAACACTGGTAAAACCTCTGAAAAAGTAAGCCTACAGCCTATTCTGCTAAGTTCCTGCCCCAAGCTTTGGAAATTGTTCTGCAGAGAGAGTACATCTTTTTGGGACAGATCGTTAGCGCCAAGATGTACAATAGCCTCCACATCACAGTTGTTGTTGCCATTCTTGATTATTTTAGAAATACGCTTCTTGTCCCTACTGGCAGTAGCACCTGGAAGACACCTGACCTCTTTTGAAAGCTCTGTGTGCTTTCCTAAATTTACATCCCTTATAACTGAATCACCTACCAGAAGGTGGCTTCTCTTTTTGGATGCCTTTCTGTTCTTGCATGATTGATGTGTAATACCTGATTCACACTTCTCCCTGTTGAAAACTAGTTCTTCATGTTGGATCATAATCCCCTGCTTATTTGAGTTATCATCACAAATACCTTTACTTGTTTCCTTGATATTCCTATTAAGGTCAGTAAGGGCACTGTAACTGTTGTTCAGGGACACAGCAAAAGCTTTGTGTTTATGGTTCACAGCTCTCACCCTGCCAGATCCCACGATTGTCCACACTGCCCTTCTCCTGCAGGATTTTTGTGGTAGAAGGGGCTGATAGCACGGAGTAGAGGGCTGGACTGGACACTTAATTTCTGCCTGAAGAGCACAGATTACAGACCCTAGATAAATAATCTGTCCTTGTAGACTAGTGATTTGTTTACAGATAGGACAGTTTCCAAGTTTGAAAAGGGTACTGCAAAAGACAGCTGCAAAACAAGTGTTGCACTGAACTAAGCCAGACATTCTTAGATACAGGGAATCTCAGACGCACTTGCCCTGAATGTACTGCTGCTGTTTTTGATTTTTAGTTATATAATTCATATGCCATTACGTGCATGGGCTGCTACTTTCCTGGTGGAGCCTCAACAAGACTTACAGTTAGAAGCACATCCTGGCAGCTCTAGCAGCAATTTAAATACAATGGAGATTCAGCCAGGGCCTCAGCTTCTTTCCCGGTGGAGCCTCAACAAGACTTACACTTAGTAGCATGTCCCAGCAGCTCTAGCAGCAGTTTAAATAAATTTATTATTTTATTATTTAAATAAATATTTTATTATTTAAATAAATAAATAAATAAATAAATAAATAAATATGAAGAACAGCTGCAGGACTTGGGTTTGGCTAGTCTAAAGAAAAGAAGAAATAGGGGAGTCATGAAGGAGTATTCTAGTATCTGAGGGGCTGCCACAAGGCAGAGGGGATCAGATTGTTCACGAGAGCACCAGAGGGAAGGTTGAGAAACAATGGTTGGAAACTGGTCAAGAAAAGCAACCTGGAATTAAGGAAAAACTTCCTGACAGTGAGGACAATCAACCAGTGGAACAACTTACCCCCAGAACAGCTTACCCCCAGTGATGGGCTCTCCATCACTGGAAATTTTTAAGAAGAGCCTAGACAATCACCTGGTATAGGTTCTCCTGCTTGAGTAGGAGGCTGGACTAGAAGACCTCCAAGGTCCCTTTCTATTCTATTCTATTCTATTCTATTCTATTCTATTCTATTGAAACAGCATATTATTGTATTGAATGATATAAAATAACATAGAATAACAGGGCTGGAAGGGATCTTGTGTGATCCAATACCCTGAATGAACAGGAGATTTTATACTATTCCAAATAAACAGTTTTCCAACCTCTTCTTGTAAACATCCAGTGATGGAGCATTCACAATTTCTGGAAGCAAGCTATGTTACGAAAAATTTTCTTAGTTCTCTAAGGTTGGATATCTGTGTAATGATTTTGTATCTGTTATTTCTTGTCCTGCCCTCAAATGCTTTGGAGAATAGGTTGATGTCCTCTTCTCTCTAACAGCACTCAAATACTGGAAGACTGCTATCATGTCCTCTTCTTCATTACACTAGGTATATCCATTCCCTCAAGCATTCACCATACATTTAGCCCCCAGGCCCTCTAATCATCTTTGTTGCTCTTCTCTGCACTCTTTCTAGTATCATGGACAATTTCAAGTGTGGTCTCAATACACCAGTATAAAGCATCACTATCACTTTTCATGATCTTTATACTATCCTCTGCTGATGCAACCTAGGACTGTTAGCTTTTGGGGCAATTACTGCACCTGCAGTAATTGCAGTCTACCAAAGTTGTTGAAAAAAAATAATAATCAAAAATGAGTTTTGGGGATAAATTTTTATATTCTCTTAGGGCTATATACCAACAACAATTAGCACAAATCATAATTAATGGGGGATTAACAGAGGCATTTAAAATTGAAAAGGGTACAAGACAGGGATGTCCATTGTCGCCATTGTTGTTTGTTTTAACAATGGAGATTTTACTGATTAAAATTTGTGAATCAGCTATAATAAAGGGAATAAAAATGAATGATTATAGGTTGAGAGCTTTTGCGGATGACTTGGTTGTGACACTATCTCAACCGATTCAATTGGTTATAGACTTGATGGAAATTATAACTCAATATGGGAAAGTTTCTGGTTTTAAGGTAAATAATAATAAGACTAAAAATTATCTAAAAATATGATTATGAAGGAAAAGAAAATGTTAGTTAAATTGACAGGTTTTGAAATATTGAAAAAGGTTAAATATCTGGGAGTATATATTACAGCCTCTAATGTAAAATTGTGTACAAATAATTATGAGATATTATGGTTAAAAGTACAAAAAGACTTAAACAATTGGAAAAAATTACAATTATCCTTGTTGAGGAAAATATTAAAATGAATGTTCTACCAAAGTTTCTTTTTTTGTTTCAAATGATACCTATTTTAAAAAAAGATGGCAATTTGGATGAATGGCAGAAGGGTATTAATAAATTTATTTGGGCGGGGAAAAAACCAAGAATTAAATTTAAGATCTTACAAGACGCACGGGAAAGAGGAGGACTTAAGGCGCCTAATTTGAAATTATACTATGATGCAGTGGTTTTAACACTGGTTAGTGATTGGCTTAATTTAACAAATAAAAGTATACTTCACCTTGAGGGATGGGATTTATTATATGGGTGGTATGCATACTTAATTTATAACAAAAAAGTTGATCAGGCTTTTAAATCTCATATTTTAAGAAGTGCTTTATTGTGTGTCTGGAAGAAGTATTATTATAGGTTAAATTATAAAATACCAATCTGGGGGACTCCTGGACACGTGATAGAGGGGGTATCTATGGTGTGAATTTGGATAGGATTTCTTATAAGGAATTACTTAGATTGGTAGGGAATGATTGGCAATTAAAACTGTTAGTTGAGTTAAAGCAAGAAAATATTGTATAGTCTTGGTTTCAGTATAATCAATTGTTGGTTAGGTGGAAGTTAGATCAAAAGGCTGGTATTACCTTAATGGATGAGAATTTGGTAAAACAGATTAAAGATCAAAATCGACGCCTATAAAGAGAATTTATAATGCTTTAATAGAATTGGATTCGGAAATGGATTTAGTTAAAGATTGTATGGTAAAATGGGCCCAAAATATTCAAGAACCGATTCCATTGGATATATGGGAGGTAATTTGGGTTAGAAATGTAACATTTATCCAGGCCCAAAATTTAAGAGAAAATTTTTACAAAATGTTTTATAGATGGCATCTGGATCCTAAAAAGTTGTCTTGTATGTATCCCAATTTACAGCCCAAATGTTGGAGATGTGGTAGCTTGGATGCTACTTATTTTCATATCTGGTGGACTTGTAGAAATATAAAAGTTTTTTGGATTAAGATTTGGTGGAACATTCAAAAGATTTTTAGGAGAAAGATAAAGTTTACCCCACAATTATTTTATTGGGTGTTATTGTAGATTGTGATGCTAAAGAAATTAATTTGATGTTGAACTTGATAACAGCTGCAAGGTTATTGGTAGGGCAATATTGGAAGAAGGATTGCTTGCCTACTATAGAAGAATGGACGCTTAAAGTGTCAAATTTAGCAGAAATGGCTAAGATTTCTGCTTACTTGAAGGATCATACACAAGAAAGATACATTTCAGTCTGGAGAAGATGGATAGATTGTATTCAGAATAAATATGGGATTAAAAAGTTCCATTTAATTTATGAGTAAATTTTAGAGTATTATTATTGTTATTAATAGTTTATTATAGTTGAATTTTTATTAGTTTTATTATTAGTAGTAGTATTAGTATTGTTTAACAATTTGGATATTGTATGGTTTAATAATATTGACTTGTTTATATTATTATGTTTATTTTTAATTTGTTTATACTTATGTTAAAGGGGAGTTAAAGCGCATTATGGACTTGGTTATTTATACAGTTGGTTAATGTTAGTTAGAGTTTGATTATTATATTTGTAACCCTGTACTCAGCTCTGGGAAATGGAGGAGGGAGAGGGGGGGTTTAGGGTGGGTGGGTTTTGGGGTGTATACTGTAATTTTTATAAAACTTTTCAATAAAAAAAATCATCAGGTCCAGTTCCATGCTGGAGTAAATAAAATGGAGGCTAACTTGCTGGAAATCAAAAACGGAGGTTGCTTATGAAAGTAGGTTCCAGTTTATTGATGAGCAGAACTGCAACAGCATGTAGTTCTGGGACAGCTGACCAAATGGAATTGAGAGTGGATGGATCTTTATAGCACTCTGATACTTTGAAATGGAAATGTTTCTGAGTTATGCAGTGAGGTGGGCTTTTGTATCTTTTGCTAGTCTAAAGAGGGTGTAGGTTTAATCCTATTGTGTCCTGTTCTTGGATTTTGGGTAGAGGAATGTAAATTCTTAATCCATCAGCTATGGAAGCTGAAGGCATTTTGCTTATAAATTGTGTGCCCTAAATCTGCATTTCAAAAAGCTGGCCTCCTGAGTTTCTGCTTGGAGTGGGGCTGGTTTCTGTCTTTAAGATTTTTTCTCCATTATTCCTTTGGGGAAATATAATATTCTGTCTTTTTTAATATCCCCCAAAATATTTCCTTCTGTAGGAGGGGGTGGGTGGGTGCTGACTTTCTACAAAGTCATCTAGGTCCCTCTCACAATTACTATTGTTGAATCATGTACTTCCTATTCTATACCTATTTTTCTTGCCTAAATGTAGGACCTTACTTTTCTTACCATTGAATTGTATTATATAATAATAATAATAATAATAGTAAAGTTGGAAGGGACCTTGGAGGTCATCTAGTCCAACCCCCTGCTCGGGTAGGAAACCCTACACCATTTCGGACAAATGGCTGTCCAGTCTCTTCTTAAAAACTTCCAGTGTTGGAGCATTTACTGCTTCTGGAGGCAAGCTGTTCCACTGATTAATTGTTCTCACTGTCAGGAAGTTCTAGGTTGCTTCTCTCCTTGACCAGTTCTAAAGTATGTTATGATCCTTCTGAATCTTGAATTTATCTTCTAAAACCTAGACTGATTTTTAGAATTTATATCCAGGCAATTCTTCATAAGATTATTCCTGGTATTTGTATCCAATCCCAGTCCCCATTTTAGCTAACTGATTAGCAAAAAGTTCATCTATTTTCTCTGCTTGGATGGCCTATAGTATATACTTATGGCAATGTCATTTTTTTCCCCTTTTATGTTAACTCAAATCTATTCAGGGAGGGTTTCATCCTTGGTTTTGTGGAGGTGTACTGATTTCTTACATATAATGCAACTTCACCTCCTTTTTTTGTTAGGTCTGTTTATTTTGGATAATTTATATCCTTCTAGCTATATGTTCCAATCATGAGCTTCATCCCACCAAATTTCACCGATGACAACAATATCATACTGCTCTTGTGTAGGTAATGTAGACCATGGTGTAAGAACTTCAAGTTTACCATTTGTTCCTCAAACTTCAAACATTAATATATAGGTATGAATCCTTTACAGCTGATCCCGCATTTGTTTTCTATGCCTCTTGTTTTATATTTGAGTTTCCCTTCCTCCTCATCAGTTCCTACCTCATTATTTAATTGGTTGTTGTTTTGGGGTTTATGTTTGGGATTACATCCTAAAGATTGGTCTCCCTCCCTTTCAAATTTTAGTTTAAAGCCCTTTGCCTAAGCCAACACAGTTGTTTTCTAAACACATTCTTCCTGGTTCTTGTGGGGTGCAGACCATCCTCTACCAGAAGCCCTTCTTATTGGTAATATAGATCATGGTATAGATGGAAACAAATATGGTATTTTACAGACCTTAAAACCAAACTTTTTAAATTTAGTCACTGACCTTACAAAAGAAATTTTTTATCAATTCAGATAAAAATAGAACTTGCTAAATAACAACAATTCAAATAAAATTGAATATGATAGCAAAAGAATTAGGGGCATGGGACCTAGGGAAAACAATTCTGTAATGTCTCTTTCTTTTGATGCTTTAAGCAAATGCTTATTTTACTAAATTGTTAATTCATTATAGAAGTCAGGTTTCCCTTACCAGAGGAAATGCACAGAGATTTTATGTGCAAATAAATTTATTTCATTTTCCTCTTATTTATATTTCTGTTGGAATAATTTGAAGTAGATAGAAAGAATCAGAATCAATCTTTATTACAGTCACAGACTAGAACAAAAGTTAAAGATTAAAATAAAAATAATATCCAGAAATTATTCAAAAATAACTAAGTAAAATAGTAATATGAATAAGGATCTTTAGTTCTTTTGGATTTTTTTTCCTTATTATCATTGCAGCAGCACAAAATTTTGCTACTGCATGAGTGGTGGCTGAATTTGAATCCTGAAGGAGATGGTTATATAGAAATCATCTGATCTCCCAAGAAGTCTCTCTAATAAAGGGAGCATGTATGTTGATCTGATGTCCCTGTAGAACTTGCAGCACAATAGGACATGTGAGATATCTTCAACCCCCACCCCCTATGCCACATGTACAGATTTGTGCAGTTTTGGGGGTTTTATCATACCTGCCCTGCAAGAGTCCGGAGGGAAGGATATTAAGCCTGGCTCTAAAAATGCTATTCTACTCTTAGGAAGAGGCCTTTGAACTATGGTGCTGGAGAAGACTCACTGGAGAAGAGCCTAATACTAGGAAAGATTGAGGGCAATAGAAGAAGGGCACGACAGAGAATGAGGTGGCTGGATGGAGTCACTGAAGCAATAGGCATGAGCTTAAATGGACTCATAGCCATATTACTAACAATTAATAAACAAATAAATTCATCTGTTTAAATAAACACGAATAATAAAATCTCAAAAAGATAAAAATCACTAAATCACTAAAAATAAAAATGTCATCAACCTATTAATTAAAACTCAGTTGAAAATCAATCATCTATTCTAAAATATTAAGTCCTTTTCAGATTTTAACGTGTCTCTAACCATTGATAATTTTTTCCCCAAGTTATAAAATAAACTGAGTCATCTTTTTCTTTCATCTCCAATGTTAATCTATCCATTTCTGCACACTCTAAGATTTTAGTAATTAGAGCCTGGTCATTTGGTAGATTCTCATTTTTCCAAAATTGGGCAAATACTATCCTTGCGGCTGTTAAAACATGCAGTATCAAATAATCATTCTCTTTACCATAATTAGGTCTTAATATTCCTAACAAAAGCAATTCCGGTTTAAATTCTATCTGTATTTTCATAATCTTTTCCAACCATCTATGAATTTTAGATCAGTATTTCTTAGCATTAGAGCATATTCACCAGGCATGGTAATAAGAACATGGCTGTTGTTTACATTTTCGCAAGTATCTGAAACATTTTTAAACATTTTCGCTAAGCAAACTGGTGTCATATGCCACCTGTAAAACATCTTGTATAAGTTTTCTTTATATGCTACCGCTTTTGTAAGCTTAATATTTTTATCCCAAAGTTTTTGCCAGTCTTCCAAATCTATAGAATATCCAAAGTTCTTTGCCCATACTATCATTGTTTCTTTCGCTTGTTCTTCTTCCATCTTCCAGTTTAAAAGAAATTTATAGAGTTTCTTAATTAAATTCTCATCTGTTTTTAACAAAATTTTATCTAATGGAGTCTGTTCTTTATAAAATCCTGTTGATTTTATATCTTTTTTGTATCTTGTTTGGATTTGCAAATAGGACCACCATGTCAAGTCAATACCTTATTGTTGAAGAGTTTGCCTGTCCTTAAGTTTTCCCTCTTTGTCTAAAATATCTTTATAACTAACCAGTTTATCATAGTTAATCAGGTTTGGATAAGCAAATGCTTCCATTGTTGAAAGCCACTCAGGTATTTTCATATATATTTTATGTTTGATTTTTTCCCATTCTAAAAGTAGTACATTTCTTATCGCATGATTTTGAAAGTATATATCTGCTTTAGTTTTCTCATGCCATATAAAAGCATGCCAACCTAGTTGAAGATCATGTCCCTCTAAATAAAGCAATCTTTTATTTCTCAATACAATCCATTCTTTAAGCCAAAGCAGAATAGCTGCTTGATAATAAAATCTCCAATCTGGAAGTCCAAAGCCCACTCTATCCTTAGATTCTTGTAACAATTTACATTTGATTCTAGCTTTCTTTCTTTGCCATATAAATCTTAGAATCATTGCATTTAGATCATCAAAAGTAAGTTTAACAGGAACTGTTTGGAATAGAAAAATTAGCTTTGGTAAAATGTTCATCTTAACCGTTGCTATTCTTCCTAGAAGTGATAATTGAAGATTTCCCCACCTTTCCAGGTCTCTTTTTATTTGTTTCATTAATCTCTCATAGTTATCTTTTAATGTGATATATTTTGCAGTTAAATAAATGCCCAAATATTTGACTTTTTTAACTACTTGAAGGTTTGTCATTTTAGCAAGTTGAAATTTCTGTTTATCTGTTTAGGTTTTTTGTTAATACTTTAGTCTTTTCCCTATTTATTTTCAGTCCAGCCATTTCGCCAAATTTCTCAATTTTCTGCAAGAATGAATCGGCTGTTTCCAATGGCTCCTCTAAAATAAAAACCAAGTCATCCGCAAAGGCCTGTAGTTTATATTTCTGGTCTTTAATCTCCAGACCTTTAATTTCTGTATCTTGTCTAATATTTCTTGCCAGTACCTGTAATGTAAGAATAAATAACAGAGGGGACAGTGGACATCCCTGTCTAGTGCTTTTTTAATCTCAAATCCGTCTGTATTATCTCCATTTAAAAGTATTCTTGCTGTTTGTTTCTTATAAATTGCTTAAATTGCTTTGTTAAAATTTTCACCAAAGTCCATTTCTTGAAGTTGTTGAAACATAAATTGCCAATTTAAGTTATCAAAGGCTTTTTGTGCATCAAGAAATATGAGTGCCATTTGGTTCCCTGGATGGATTTCATAATATTCCAAGATGTTTAAAATAATCCTCAAATTGTTCTTTATCTGTTTTTTTTTTTGGATAGGAAACCATTTTGGTCTGAGTGAATAAATTCAGTCAAAAAGTTTTTCATTCTTTCTGCCATTATTGCAGCAAAGATTTTATAATCCACATTTAGTAGCGATATTGATCTATAATTTGTAATTAGTGTATAATCAGTATCTTCTTTAGGTATCAAAGTGATATTAGCTTCAGTCCATAAGTCTGGTATTTTTGTCTGTGTGAAGACTTCATTTCATAAATCTTTCAAAGTTATAATATCTTGTAACGCTACATAAAATTCAGCAGGAAGTCCATCAGGTCCTGGTGTTTTATCTTTCTTTTCTTTTTTATTACCTCTGTAATCTCCATCATTGATATATTCTCATTTAGTCTCTGGCACATATTCTCAGGAACCTTTGGGAGGTTTGCTTCTTTTAAGTAAGCCTGGATTGCCTCTTTAGAATCTGTCTCCACCTTATAAAGTGTCTCATAATAAGCCTTCGTAATTTTTTTCATTAAATCGTTATGGCAATGTAGGTCACCCTCTGAGTCCTGTAGCTTACTTATTAATCTTTTTTCTCTTTCTTTTTTCAATATATATGTAAGCCATCTCCCTGGTTTACTAGCATTTTCAAAGAAATTCTGTTTAGAACATTTAATCTGTTGTGCCATTATATTTGTCTCAAGTAAATTTAATTTATGTTTTAATAATTCCATTTGTATTTTCAGTTTTTTCTTTTGTGGGTCTAATTGTAACTCAGATTCCAGAATACTAAGTTGTTATTTCAATCTATGTTGAATATGTTTCTTTTTTATTCTTTTTGGCAAAATAAGTTATAGTCAGACCTCTAAAGTATGCTTTTGCCGTGTCCCATACAATTTGAATAGAGGTTTCTTTTTTTTTTTTAACTTTAAAAAAAAACCATTTCTTTTGTTCTAAATTGTAGAAATTCCTTTTCCTTCAATATTGATTTATTCAAGGACCATCTCAGTCTTGTTTTAAATCCTTTCCAAATCATTTTAATTGGATTATGATCTGCCCAAATGTTCGATTCTATTTCAATTTCTTGCATTGTGGTCTTTATGTCAAGAAAAGTCCATATCATATTTATTCATAGTTTCAGTATAGACAAATAGTAGAGAGGTGGAAGATAGATCGTAATTTGGGTTTGCTTAGAGAAAATGAGAATTTGTTAAAACAAATAAAAGATCAAAGACGAACTCACATTAAGAGAATTTACGGGGTGTTAGTAGAGTTGGATTCAGAAGCAGAATTAGTTAAAGAATGTATGGTTAAATGGGCACAAAACTTTGAGGAACCGGTTTTATTAGATACCTGGGAGATTATTTGGATGAGGAATGCTAAATTTACACAAGCCCAAAATTTAAGGGAAAACTTTTATAAAATGTTTTATAGATGGCACCTTGATCCACAAAAAATGTCTCGTATGTATCCTGACTTGCAGCCTAAATGTTGGAGATGTGGATGTTTGGATGCTACTTATTACCATATCTGGTGGTTATGTAAAAATATAAAAGCTTTTTGGATTAAAATATGGTGGAATATTCAAAGAATTTTCAGAAGAAGGATAAAATTTACCCCACAATTGTTTTTGTTAGGTATTGTTTCTGATTGTGACAGTAAAGAGATTATATTGATGTTAAATTTAATTACAGCAGCCAGGTTGTTAGTAGGGCAATGTTGGAAGAAGGAATCTTTGCCTACATTGCAAGAATGGTTTTTTAAAGTTTCTTATTTGGTGGAGATGGCAAAGATTTCGGCTTTCTCCTGGTATGGAAAAGATGGATAGATTTCATACAATATAAGTTGGATATAAAAAAATATTACTTAGTTTTTGAATAATTTATAATTAAAGTTTAAGATATTTCTTAGATATTTTCTTTTATTTTTCTTTTATTTTTTTTCTTTTTCTGTTTTTTCTTTTCTTTCTTCTTTTATTTTTTTTATATATTGTTGTTAATTATTTTATAATTTGTTTAATTAACGTATTTAGATTTGTTTATGGTTTATAAGTGTTTCAAGATTTTTTTTTAATTTTTTTTAATTAAGCCTGTATTCAGCTCTGGGAAGATTGGGGGAGAGTAGGGGAGGGGTGGGAGGGTGTGGGGGAGGGGAATCTTTTCTTTTTGTAAAACCTAAAAATTTTCAATAAAAAAAAGAAAAGAAAAGTCCATATCATGTCAATTCTTGACCACGATTTGTGTCTATTAGAGTAAAAAGTATATTGTGCTTTTTTTGGATTCATCTCTCTCCAAGTGTCCTGTATACAAAATTCATCTTTCATTTTTAGAAAGGGTTTTGGTAAGGTATTACTTCCTTTTTTCCCTTGTTTGTAACTTTTATAGTCCCATACTGGATCAACAATTGCATTGAAATCTCCAAGTATGCATAAGCTATGATAATTTAAGTCCACAAGTTTATCATGTAATTGCTGAAAAAATTGATCTTTTTTCTCATTGGGAGCGTATATCGCAGCCATCAGTATTTATTTTTGGTTCCATGTGATCTCTACCATTAATATTCTTCCCTCTTCGTCAACATAAATTTGTTTGGGGTTTATCTTTTCTTTTATATATAGAGCTATCCCTCTTTTCTTATGTGATGCCAAAGAGAAATAAAATTTACCTAATTTTGATTGTTCAAGGATTCTGGAATGTTGTATCTTAATGTGTGTCTTCTGGAGACAAATTATATCCATTTTTAGCTTTTGTAATCTGTGGGATATTCTACTTCTTTTTGATGAGGAGTTAAGACCATTTATATTTATTGAAAGAAGGAATTCCATGTCTCTTATTCTATTGGTTATCACTTGCTTGGCTTGATCATAGCCTAAGGATATTAAAAATGATAGGGAAAGTCCATAGAAGGATTTTTCCAGTAAAACCATCTTATGAATTATCACCTGTTGTCTGTCAGGACTTAAGGAGTCAAGCCCTCTGGGAAGAATTGAAGTACTAAAAGATTAATTATATAATAAAATAATAAAACTGAGAAGAACTGCTATAAATGTGTGTTGTTGGGCTGACAGTTCAGATTCCTCCTGAATTAGGTAGTGGGAAAGCTGCTACCGCTGGCCCCACCCTCTCCATCTCACTGTCTGCTTTCCTGCGGCCGCAATGAACCAAGCTCGTGGTGAGTCCTGGCCTCTGCCCGGCCTGCCTGATGGTTCTACTGCTGCTGGGACATTTCTTGGCCGCATTGGTGCCATGTGTCTGCTGAGTGGCTGCCTGTGCTGTTTCTGGCCTTGTGGGGGCTCTTTGACCTCCTGACCATGCTGCTCTGGGCTGTCCTGATGGGCTGCTCCTACCTGTGCAGAGCGAGTTGGCCCAGATCTTCTGTTTGACCTCCAGAATGCCCCCCCACTGCCGGCCCTTCGCCAGTGGCTGCCGGTGGAAGCGCGCCACCAGCATGCCTACTTGAGCGCCATCCTGCATGCCTACTTGGTGCTGCAGGCACTGGTCTATAGGGTGAACTTGGCACTCTTCAGGCCCTGGCAGGCACTGCAGCTCTCATGCCAATTGTGTACTTTTAGCCTCTACCAGCTGCTGCCACTGGCTCACCTTCTGCCCGGCTGGCTGTTGCCACCGCCATGAGACAAGGCAGATGGCAGGGGGTGGAGCTGCTTCCCTCCACCTGCCAGATACCTGCTGAAGCTATGCAGGGTAAAATTGCTGCACTCCCTCATCCAGATGCCCTTGCCTCCCCCAAGCATTTTTCACTAACCTGCCTTTCAGCTGCATTGCGTTTCTCTTTTTGTTTCTTGCTGTGTGTTTGTGGCACTAAAAAAAAAGTTCAATTAGACCTTCCAACTTCTCTCCGATAGTGTCCCAGGAACAGAAGAGCCAGCAGGCAGGGCTGGCCGAGACTGGGGTGCACCGAGAGCTTGGCCTGAGGGCACCTCTAGAATAGCCACAGAACTGTGACCACAGCTGAGGTCAGATGGGCCAGTAGCAGGTTGTGCAGCAGCTGCGTGGCCCACACAGGGAGCCACTCCTGCCACTGCCTGTCAGCCTGACTGAAGAGCACCACCGACCCCCAGCAGCAGCAGGTGCAGCAAGCCCAGCATCCCAGCCTTGGTGCTTTTTTAGGCTGCAGCGGCAGCAGCTTCTGAAATTAATCCGGGGAGAATGGACTTACTTTTTTCCCTTTCAGCCCCTTGTACAGTCCCTTAAGAGCCAAGCAGCGACTGCTCAGGGAAAAGGTGGGGGGCAAAGAAATCTTCCTCCCCCCACTGATGGGAGTCTTGGGTACTCCCAACACTCCCGTCAGCCTCTTCATCTGGCTGACGATCCTACTGCAGCTAGGGCTTACTTTCGGGGTAGGGCTTATATTAGGCCTACTCCCGAAAAGAAAGCAAGGGCTTACTTTTGGGGCAGAGCTTACTTTCAGGGCAGGGCTTACTTTCGGGGAACCACAGTATCTCCACTTTCTGAACTGGACTACTGTATGTATTAATGATATCCAATAAACTTGCAAAAGAAAAGTGCTATATATTTAAGAATGTTAATGCAAAGTGTTTCAAAAGTAACTTTTTATTTAAAACAAAATTCATACAATTTCCAGGATAGGTAAGGAAAGAACATGATTTAATTTATTGACTTAAGAATTTCTGTGTCAAATGTACACTTAATCAATTTAATAAGAATAAATACTGGATTATGTATAATATACATGCAAATTGATTGAATGAAGCATTATAACTTCATCAACTCAAAACCCAAACAATTTATATTCCATTATTTAAACATACCTCATTACTGCAAAATTTCAATATATTTCTGGTGCTCATTAAACAAAACATAATTTTTAAGACATGAAAAATAGCATTTTCTGATCTTAATCTCATTCTCACTCTTTAAACTTATCAGCTCAAAGGTTACATATTAAATCTACTATCTAAATATTAAACTAAATGTTACACTTACCATCTAAATTAATTATTGGAAGTAAGTTACAGCAAGTTCAGGAAGCTTTCTCCCATGTTCACATTAGATTCATTGTTGCTGTTGATTTTCTTAACTAAGTTTCACAAATATTTAAGAAAATAAAGCCAAAAAAAGAGAGGCTACCCTAACTAAGCCTTACACAGTCAGACAATTAGTTTGTTTGATAGAAATATCTTTATAAGATGTCAGACCAAGTATCAGTGAGTGGAACTCCAAAGAGATACTTTGCTTTTATGAAGCATGGAAGGTTAATTGTGAGGCAAAGCAATTTTTCATTTTTAAGCCACAGACCAGCTTGCGCATTTAGTCTGTACATGCAAAGAAGCCATTTTGAGATGGTATAGCTAGTTGGAGCATACGGTCCTTGATTCATTGCTTTGTGAAATTGAGCATGACACTTTTGCTGTACAAAGCATCAAAGAGTAATCTGGCATCAAGGTTCTCCCTTGTGGAGTCTTTCATATATCTAAATTTATATATCTAAAACGTCATTCATATATCTAAATTGTCTTGGTACTGATTGGTTGTTATTGTTGTTTTAAAAAATCATACATATGAATAAATATAAATCAATGTTCTACTATGTTTCTCTTGAAGAACAGAATGAATTGTATTACACTACTTTCAACTGACCAGGATAATGACAAACCACTTTGATGTACATTCATAATACAAAGGGAATCATAGCTTTTCTCCATTTGTGCATAATACATTTCTTCAGATACAGTTGGTGCTTCTTTCGAGCCCATTGTACCATCTGGACTGACATTAGTAATGCAAAAACACCAACTAAAGAAAAAGAAGGAAATTGCTGGTCAACTGGGGCATTGCCAGAAAATATATTTTCTCTCACCCACCCTCTCCATCCACACAAGGTTGCTTTAGAACTGGGGAGGTTTTTACAGCTTAAGTGATGGAATTCATGCATTTTTGGAAGTAGTTTGATGAGCATTTATTTTTAATAGCTTCCATGTTTACTGAACATTATCTACTTGAAAATAATGCTTCCTCAAATTCCCTGATTTGAAAGGGAAAAACTTATTATTGAAATGTTCCTCACTGCTGGATCAAAAATGTATTAATGGAAGGAAATTAGTGCACACACTGTAAACAACTAGATTTTGATATCATATTTTAGAAGATATGTTTTCCTAAGTTGGGAGGACTTTATTTTCTGATAAGTGGGTATTTGTATTAACAATCATGGCAACCTTTTTTATGGGAGGGGGGAAGCCATTTTCATTTGCATCACATGATCACAAATTCCAAGTATGCCTTTGTCTAAAAAATTGTTGTTGAATTAAGATAATAATAGAAATAAATTCTAAATTGATTATTATTCTGCATAGTTCTGTGAAAGGTGAAAGGAGTCAGCTGCTATATAGTTCCTAATTAATGCAAATCATACGTATTCTTACCTGGCAGAGTTTGTGTCATCACTGTAAAACATAACCAAGAGCCAATCTATTACAGGAATAAAAGAGAAAATCTTCACCAAATGGTAATATAAGTACCTTCTTTGTTTATTTTGGCAGAATTGCAATTGTTGGACTCACATTAGTCTTCCATCAGTGGAAACTCTTCCATTTCCCAGGGACCATCTAAGGCAGCAATGGCAAACTTTTTGAGCTCAAAAGTTTGGAAAATACCTAACATGACATTGTAGACATATCACACACATTCATCCACAAAAAAGTGAAACAATTCTCCATCTCCCTCCCCCATCTACACCTGAACAGAGGAACTTGGTAACAGCACTAAGGCTGCATCTGAGGTAAAGGCCTTGACTTATCAAAAGAACTTTAAACAAAAACTGAGAGGTGGGTGACTAACCTTTAAGATCTTTAGGATCTAATCCTAAGCATAAACTCCAAGACAATGAAGTAGAGAATGATGGTAACTGAGAAAAACTCAGATATAAAGTAGGAGATATAGGAAGTGTTGTGTCCTGGGTCTGCTGAATGACTCAGCAGGCTCAGGAAGCTGCAGAAGGGCCCAGGCAGATCACATGGTTGCCCGGGACCAGACAGGCTGTCTCCAGCCTTGTGTGCATGCGCAAGGCAGGAGAATGCCGTGGAATGATTGGCTGACGCTGTCCCTGCCGGGGGCCTATAAAAGGGCCTGCGCCATTTTTGTTCTCTGTTCTGTTGGTGAATTGCAAATAAAGGAAGACTGTTTTTGTTACTCCACTTTGTCTCCATGCCTCTTCTCTGGGAACAGAACTTTGGTGATGAAGATGGGATAGACAAAGAAAAAAGCTGACTCACAAGAGAGAGGCCTGAAGCGCTGGGAAGTTCGGCGTCTAGAGATTGCGACTCTGCCTTCCAGTACGAGAACGCTGGAGGTGAGCTCAGCAAAAGGGACCCCATCTCAAACCTTGCAGCTAGAGGCGTCGACGAAGCTTCAGGGTAGCAGCAATGTCCAAAATCGGCCGCCTCTCAGAATTTGATACATCACATCCAGAACGCTGGAGTCCCTATATGGCTCGAGTGGAGAATTACTTCCGAGTAAACCAAGTGAGGGAAGATGGCCTCAAAGCTGCTACTTTACTGTGTGTCTGTGGGCAAGAGACTTTTTATATAGCTGAGAATCTGGTTGCCCCAGAACCACTGGAATCAATTACTTATGCTGAATTGAAGAAGACGTTGCGAGAACAATTCGAACCCAAGCTCTCAGTGATTACATGGCAACACGCATTTGAGCAGAGGGACCAGAGGCCTGGTGAATCTGCTATGGACTTTATTGCTGCGCTCCGATAAGCAGCTAGGCCATGCGAATTCAAGGACCTGGAAGAAAGGCTGCAGGATCATTTAGTTTGTGGACTAAGAAGTTGTAAGCTGCAGCAGAAGATCTTCACCAAAGAAGATGTCTCTTTCCAAGATGCCTTGAGAGAGATTGCAGCTGAAGAAGCAGTGGGCGGCGCTGTGAAGGCCTTGTGGCTTGCCAGGAACCCTCCAGCAGCAGTCTCTGTCCATCAAGAGGTTGCTCAGGAGGAATCCGAACAGGATCCAGAAGAAGAGGTGGACAGACTTAAGCAGGCAGCGGAGAGAAGGCCTAAAGAGCATCCTGAAAAGGCAACTTCATTCCCTCAGTGTTTCGGATGTGGAGGACGTCACAAGTGCTCTGACTGCCATTTCCGCTCCACCATTTGCCGGGCATGTGGCTGGCAAGGCCACATTGCCTCCATCTGTTAGGGTCACCAGAAGGACCAGTCTTCAGAATAATTGCTTCAGAAAGGTACCAGTGTCCCCAGCCAACATAGGGTGGGTTTCTGCGTGTTGCGCAGAAGCATTTTCAAAACTGGGTCACATAGGCCACTTAGGAAGAAGCTTCACATTGACGTGAAGTTACAGGAGGTTCCTCTCTCGATGGAGTTGGACACAGGGTCCTCTTTATCGATCATTTCCCTAGATACTTTCAAAAAGATTTCCAGTAGAAGTGGCCTACGAGTTAAACTCAGGCCATCCAATTTAACCCTCACTGACCTCCAGAATTCCAGAGTCAGCATGAAGGGGGAGGCCATGCTCAAGGTGCAGCGTAAAGATTTTGAAGAGTTGCTAGATGTGGTGGTAGTTGGGGGTGATCGCACGAGTCTTATTGGACTTGATTGATTTGAGGCCCTTGGGATTCAAGTGACTGGATTTCACAGTCTGCAAATGTCAGGCCTTGCAGGAGTTTGCAAGGAGTTTGCTGATGTGTTCAGTTCAGAGCTTGGCTCATACAAGGGGCCTCCCATTGCTTTACATTTAGACCCAGCCATCACACCCATTCGCATTAAGCAACGATGGGTGCCCTTCGCCTTAAGAAACAAAACTCATGCAGAGTTGGACAAGCTGCTCCAGCAGGGAATCTTAGAGCCTGTGGACAGTAGTCCATGGGAAACCCCCATAGTCATGCCTTTAAAGGCAAATGGAGAAATCCAAATTTGTGCAGATTACAAGTGCACGCTTAACAAAGCCTTGCAGCAGCATGCCTACCCGGTGCCGGTGGTGAGCCACATTCTGGCCTCCCTCAAAGGAGGCTGTATCTTTTCAAAACTTGATTTGGCTCAGGCCTATCAACAGTTACCAGTTGATGAGGCAACGGCTGAGGCCCAAACAATTGTAATGCACCGGGGAGCTTTTAAAGTGAAAAGGCTGCAGTTTGGGGTTAATGTAGCCCCTGGTATTTTCCAGAGTGTAATAAAGCGTATGCTCCATGGCATTCCTGGGGTCTGTCCCTACTTCAATGACATCCTCATTGCTGGGAAGTCTTTTGAGAATCTGGCTGAGAGGTTGAGGGCTGTTTTGCTGCGCTTCTGCCAAGCGGGGCTGAAGCTTAAGCAAGGCAAATGTAAAACTGGAGTCACATCCACTGAGTTTCTGGGTTCCGTATTGATGCTGAAGGCATCCATCCTGCTGAATCCAAGCTGCAAGCAATTCAGCAGGCCCCAAGTCCCAAGTCCAAAAGCGAACTTCAGGCTTTTATCTTTTATCATTCCTTCCTTCCTCACAAGGCTGCAGTGGCTGAGCCATTATACCAGCTCTTGGATAAACAGGCTCCATGGCAGTGGACTGAAGTCCACAAAAGGAGTTTTGCAGAGGTCAAGGCCTTGCTCTCTTCAAATGCGGTTTTAGCACATTTCAATGAGCAATTGCCTGTGTGCATCGCATGTGATGCATCCCCTTATGGGGTTGGGGCTGTGCTCAGTCACCTGAAGACTAATGGCCTACTACTCCAGGATTCTTTCATCTGCTGAGCGTAATTACGCGCAGATTGACAGAGAAGCCTTGGCCATAGTGGCTGGAATAAAGAAATTCCACGACTTCTTATATGGCCGCCACTTCACAGTCTACACAGACCATAAGCGTGTGAGCAACAAACAAACAAACCCCTCACATAATATCTCCTAGAATGCTGAGATGGTTAATTTTCCTGTCAGCATATGACTACACTCTGGTGCACAAACCAGGCAAAGAAATGGGCCATGCAGATGGCCTCAGCAGATTACCCCTACAGCAGGTAGAGGCAGATCCTGCTTCTGCTCTGCACACTCTCTCCATTTAGGAATTGCCTGAGTCTCCCCTCAATGCTAGGGACATGGCTGCAGAAACTGCCACTGATCACACACTAACACGTGTGCTGACATGGGTGTTGTCAGGATGGCCTGACACATGTCCAGGTACAGAGTTCCAGAGTTTCTGGAAGAGGAAGCATGAGCTTTCAACCTTCAAGGGTTGTCTTCTATGGTGAAGCAGGGTAGTGATCCCCAACTCATTGAGGACTAGAGTCTTGCTCTCTCTACATGAGGGACATCCCGGAATTGTCTGGATGAAGGTGCTCATACGGAGCCATCTGTGGTGGCCTGAGCTCGATAAAGAGATCTTCAGCACCGTTCCATCCAACTTCCAACGGCCAGGCTGAGAAGATGGTGCACACCACAAAAGACGCTCTCAAGAGACTCACTCATGGCAGCTGGCATCACAGGTTAGCTGACTTTCTTCTTTGCCAATGTACCACACCTTGCATAGCCACTGGGAAGAGCCCAGTAGAATTCTGCTGGGGTCGCCGCCACATCACGAAACTGGACAGATTGCACCCAAACTGGGTGGCTTTACAAGTGTCACAGCCACAGGCACCTAGGAGACTACAGAAGGGCGATCCGGTCTGGGCAAGGAACTATGGACCTGGACATCTCTGGGTAACAGCAGTGGTATGCAAGGTCTCTGGGCTGCTATCCTACGAAGTGGCCTTGGATGATGGTCATGTGATACGATGTCACATTGACCAACTGCGCTGGAGGCTTCCCAGCCACACTTCCACTCCAGGCTCTGCTCTTGGGGGGAGGAGGACCACAATTACAATTGTAGACCACACCACTGGACTCGGGGACTTCCACTCCCCCAAGGAACTCTGGTTTGGGTTCAGAGGATCCAACCAGTCAGCAGCATGGGGGTCGCCTGGGTCTATGGGGCACCAAAGTCCTGGTCTGCCTAGCCTGGTAGGTGAGCTGGCAGGCCAGGCATACACACTGGCTCCAAGAAGGTCAGAGCAGGTCAAGGGTCCACCCAAACATTTAAAGGGCTATGTGAGGTTCCTGTCAAGTATGGGGAAAGCCTAGTAGTTCTATCAATCAGAATACACTCAAACGAAGGGTGTTATACTTTATGGTACTATAAAGTATGATGTATTATTGTTGGAATAAAGAGATGTAAATCTTGGGTTGCCTGTAAGCAGGCATAACTGTATCTAAAATAACAACATGCTCAATTGAACATGTATATATATATGTATGGATGTACAAATAATAAGTGTGTACTTATTGTTTAATCCAAGGGGGAAGGGGTGTTGTGTCCTGGGCCTGCTGAATGACTCAGCAGGCTCAGGAAGCTGCAGAAGGGCCCGGGCAGACCACGTGGTTACCCGGGACCAGACAGGCTGTCTCCAGCCTTGCGCGCATGCGCAAGGCAGGAGAATGCCTTGGAATGATTGGCTGACGCTGTCCCTGCCAGGGGACTATAAAAGGGCCTGCACCATTTTTGTTCTTTGTTCTGTTGGTGAATTGCAAATAAAGAAAGACTGTTTTTGTTACTCTGCTTCATTTCCATGCTCTGGGAACAGAACAGGAAGCATACCCAGAGTCAGTCTTAAAAGAATCAAATACCTATATTCAAATGCCCAAAGTTTTAGAATAAACAAAATGAACTTGAAATACTAATAAATGAGGGTAAGTATGGTAGAATTACTGAAATTTAGTAGGATGAAATGGATGACTGGAATGTACTGATGGAAGGATACAAACTGTTCAAAAGAAACAAACCTAACAAAAGAGGAGGTGGAGGTGCATTATATGTAAGAGATAATTACATCTCTACAGAGATGCACAAAACCAAAAATGAAAATCTCCTAGAATGCATATGGGTCAATATAAAAAGAAAAAAGAATGATATTGCCATAGGCCAGTGGTGGTGAACCTTTTTGAAACCGAATGCCCAAACTGCAACCCGAAACCCACTTATGCATTGCCTTCTTCCGGGGGCATGGCCAGAGTGGGTGTGGCCACAGAGTGAGTGTGGCCAGAGAGTGGGCGTAGCTATGGTAGTCATGGTAGTGTGGGTGGGTGTGGCCTGGATGAGCATGGCCACCTCGATGTTGCTCATGGGGAGGGACACCTGTGGGGGCCGGGCAGGGTTGGGGGAAATCCAGGAGGTCTCTGACAGGTGGGATGGTGGACAGGAGGCTCGTCCTGCAGGGTGAGGCAAGGAAAGGCGAGGCAGGGGGCAGGGGGCAGGACAGGGGTGCCATTGCCGCAAGGCAATGCCTGACACCATCGCCCCCCCGCACAGTGAGGGTATGGGGGCCAACAGTGTCCATCAGCAGCCACAGCCTGCCCACCCCTCAACCAGTGCACTCTGGTGCTCTGCAGTCCAGCAGCAGGCAGAGTAGGGGGGGAGGCATGTGATGCAGACCGCCAGACGTGCCTACTCCGTTCCATCTGTTTTTGCTTGTGGTTGGAGAGCAGGTTGCTGCTGGTCATCTCCTTGCCCCCCTCGCAGATCTTGCCCTTGGCTTGCACATGGAGCCTGTTCCCCTCGCACACTTGACGCACTTTAGCCCAGCCTCGGGCTGACAGAGCCAGCAGCTCGTGCAGGTCCATTAGGCTACCACTGCTGCCTGGTGCACCTGGCCGGCCCAGCACAAAAGTGGTAAAACGGCTGGCTAGCAAGCTCAAGTAGAGGTGATAGAACACGCCCATACCCAGCAAGCCAAAGGCTACCCCAAGTGGGGAAAGCCGGATCTCCATCGGCGCCATGGCCCCCAGTCCCAGCTAGGCTTGTGTGCCTCTGTCCATCTCTGCTGGGTCTGGGTGGCCATGACGCCGATGGGGATCTGCCTTTCCCTGCTTGGGGTGATCTTTTGCTTGCTGGCCCTTGGTGTGCTCTACCACCTCCAAGCCTAAATGGGGCTTCCTAGCTGACTGCTTCATCTCCTTTGTGCTGGGTGGGCATGCAGCTCTGGGCGGTGGCCTAATTGACCTGCGCGAATAGCTGGCAGCCGTGGTAGGTACTGAGGTATGTGTGTGTGGGGGGGTGTCTGAGAAGAAAACCCCGATCCCACGTAAGGTGGATTATTTTCTCTGCCATACTTTTAAAACTCTCTTTAAAGTTTACTTACTGCAGAATGTGGATCCTTCCCATTCTGCTGCATCAAGCAAAACAATCCGGCAGTGAAACTCCCCCCCCCCCCGCATTCCATGTAAGGAGCTTCTCTCCTCTCTCCTTGGCTTTTTGCTCTCTTGATGGCAGAGAACATCAAGTGGAGAAAAAAAATCCGGTCTCAGGTAAGGTGGAGTATTTTCACTTGTCACGAGCAGGGAAAAATCCAGGTTTTTTTGAGACGCCAGACTAGCGTGCATTCAACTGCCTTGCTTGCTGCAAAGCCAGATTGAAGCAAGGAAGGAAGGGATTGGAGGCATGTGAATGCATGCTAGTCTGGCCATTTCTGGGTCAGTTCTCTGAACTAAAAATAAATTAGGTACCAGTTCTATTGAATGAATCCCACCACTGGGGTGTGGGTTTTGTGGGGTTGTTACTGACAGGCAGTAAGATGATAAATTCAAGGAGGCTATCATATTCCATTCAGCCATGGGTTGGCTTTTCTGTGATACAACTCTTTGTGTTTTAAAAAATAGTTTAAAACTCAGTGAGAATGAGAAGCACCCTGCCGCCAGCCACTACTTTCCCCACTCCCACCCCAATGGAGCGCTTCATCGCCGCCATCGCTCCAACCCACCCCTCACATGGAGCATCCTGCCCCAACCCTTGCACGGAGCATCCTGTTCTTGCCGCCCCAACCCCTGCATGGAGTGTCCTGCTTCCGCCGCCCCAATCCTCACAGAGTGTTCTGCTCCTGCCACCCCAACTGTCACATGGAGTGTCCTGCTCCCATCGCCCCAACCATTGCACGGAGCGTCCTGCTCCTGCTCCCGCTGCCCCAACCCCTGCATGGAGTGTTCTCCCGCTGCCCCAACCACCACACTGCTCCCACCGCCCCAACCCTTGCATGGAGCGTCCTGCTACCACTGCCCCACCCTCACATGGAGCGACCTGCTCCTGCTGCCCCAACCCCTGCACAAAGCGTTCTGCTTCCACTGCCCCAACCCTTGCACAGAGCATCCTGCTCCCACTGCCCCGACCCAACCTTCGCAGAGAGCCCTTTCACGCTCCGCCTGCAAGGCCCTGTCCATTGTCTCTTTCATTCTCCAGCATGCAGATGTAGCATCCACCGGTGGGTTATTTCAGCCTTCCTGCTCAGAGAGACTAAGTTCAAAGTTCAGCCACGCCTCCTTGGGGCGGTCCTTCCCCAGTTTTAATTTAGTCTTTGCTCAGAGCAGTCGCAATTTTGGTAGCTCCTCTGCTGGACTAGAGTACATTGTATTTATTTAATTTATGTAATTTCTTTAATTTTATTTAATTGCTTGTACAGATAGTTGTTTTTGTTACTAGATTATTACTGTTAGCAGTTCGTATTGAAGGTTTAGCCAGGCAGAGCTTTTGGCCAGCAGAGGCTCGTGGGCCTGTGGGGCCGATCGCTCTGACTCCGTCGGAACTACAAAGAGCGCTGAACAGCTGTTCAGCGCTACAAAAAAGAGCCTGAATTCGGCACTTAGAAGCAAATTGTTTTCGAGTAGATTCCAAAGAAGCGCGGCTCGGTTGGGAGGCTTTGTTCTTCCCTCGTGGCCACGAGACTCCAGCAGGTGCTTGCAGGGATCTGGATCACAACGAAGGCTGCGCAACAACCGCAAGTCTATTCTGCCTTATAGATAAAGAGGGGGAAGGAGCAAGTTTGCAGATTCCCCAGTATTGTTGTTATCCGGTGATTTGGACGTTGGGGAAGTTCTCCCTGGCGCGTCGCCATTTTGCAAGCCACAAGGCTTGCGGCCACCATTTTGGATTTTGATTTGGGTGTGGTCGCCATTGTAGGCCTCATCTCAGGCCTGTGTTTTCTACTATAGCCTACTGTGCTAGGCTCCTAAGGGGGAAAATTATACTGTATATTCTTGGCTTTCCTTATTACTTACCTTGTTATTATTACTAAAGGAGAAGTGGAATCTGAACATATATACATAACACAATCTGTTATAATTAAGGGACTATTTGCATTACCTGTTCCTATAGCTCGCAGGCGCTGTTGTCAGCAGGGCCTAACCAGGCAGTTTTAGTGGACTGTCTGGCTGCTTGCCATTGCTGTTGTTCAGAGCGTGGGAATTTCCCTCTCTGACAACCAGATCTGCATATATATTTCCCCCATTCCTGGATATCTCTTACTCGGAATATCTAGAGAGTGATGGCAGACAGTGAAACTTCTCAGACATCACAGGGTTCTGGAGTCCCCCCCAGACAACCAAAGCACAGATCTTCTGAACTGAGCATGGGGGGAAAGAAGAAGGCTAAAACTAAGCATTTAACCACCAAGAAACCCTCCAAAACTGCTGAGAGAGAAGCCTCGAGGAGACATCAGGCACTAGAAAAGGAATTTTCCAGAATGCAAAGGCTCAGGTCCAGTGAGGCTGAAATGGTTCCCCCTGTTTCACTGGACCGGTCCCCATTTGAGCCTCCAGGTGTGCCTTCTTATGATGCCTCCAGGGCTTGGTCTCCTCAAGGGGAAACTGAACAGGTTAGTCCCTATTCCTCTCCTCCTCATTCCTCTCATCTTCCTCCTCCTCCTCCTCCTCCTCCTCCTCCTCCTCCACCTCCTTCTGTTTCTTCTGTTTCCATTACGCAACAAGTTCCAGAGGTCACACATTCTCCCACAGTGGTTGGTCCTCATTCCACAGATCACGCCATGTGGGCAGAACAATTCCAGAGCTAGATGCATCAGGCATTCAACCAATTTATGGCTTCTTCAATGAGTCAAGGGTTTCCCCAGGCACCACTGCCTCCGCCCGTACCTGTATCACAGACAGGGCATGTTCAGATACTAGGTTCTGACGCATCTGAAGCGTCATCTCAATTAGGAGTAGGTGAATCAGTGGACCTGGAATCAGTGGATATTCCCATATCAGAGGATGAGGAGGCGGCCCCGGACCTGACTCCTACAATGGGTCTCTTTGATCCATCCCTGTTCAGATCTTTACTTCTGAAGGCCTGCACCATGGCCAAATTGGCCACGGAGCAGGAACCTAAACCTGCTACACAGGAGTCTAATCCCTTATTTGCGGAAAAGGTAATAGAAGATAAGCAGATTCCATGTCCTGCCATATTCTGCACTACTGTGGAAAAGCAGTGGGCTTCATTGGCCACTTTACCTTCTCCCAATAGCACAGATAAGAAACTTTTTAATGTATCTTCCCCCTTTGACTCTCTTCTAGAGGTGCCAACAGTGGACACTCCGCTCACCTCTCTGTTCTCCACATCCACAATCCCTGAAGACATGGCAGAGAATCTGAAGGCGGAGGATAAAAGGTATGAATTTTCCTTTCGCAGAGCTCACCAAGCCTTGGCATGGGCAATTAAGGCAGCAACGTCTTCGACCTTCTTTGCAAGGATATCTATTATGTGGCTTCGTGAGTTACAAGCTCTGATTCCACCTGAACAGGTGCGTACTCACCAGACGCTAGGGAAACTGGTAGCAGCGTCAGAATATATGGCTGACTCTTCCCTACGGTCTGCAAGTTTTCAGCTAGGTCCATTGTGGCCATGGTTTCTGTATGCAGACTCATGTGGCTCAAACACTGGAAGACAGACCTGAAATCAAAGTGGTGCCTATCAATGGACACTTATAGTGGGAAGCAGCTATTTGGTCCAGTTCTTGAACCATTCCTGATAGAAGGGAAGGATAAGTGCAAGGTTCTGGCACACCCCTCCAAGAAGGTGGATAGAAGGCCTCAGCAGGAATTTCGCAGACAGGACTTTCATGCTGGGGACTTTTGGGAGGGCAGGCAGCCCTTTCAGAGTGGGCAAACCTGGGATTGGTCCAGAGGCTCTCGCTCCTTCTCGCCCAGGCAGGATTGGCAACAGGAGTGCCAAGGTTCTGGAAGTAAGGCCCAGTTCCAGTCCAAATGTCTCTTTCGAGGGGCTGGGGGCCACCCCTTCAGGAAATCCAAGTGACGCCAGGGCGGACTCTCCCATAGGGGTCACTTAGTGCTGTTCAGTGACACTTGGGAGGTCAACATCAAAGACACCTGGGTGCAGGAGACCATAAGATACGGTCTTGCCTTAGAGTTCGTCTCCATTCTGTCAGACCATTTCATTCAGTGCTCCACCTCAAGAAACGCTCAAAAGGCCGAGCTAGTATCCAAAGCCATATCTCATCTTCTAGACATAGAGGCCATAGAACCGGTTCCACAGGACCAGATAGGGAAGAGGTACTACTCCATCCTATTCATTGTTCCCAAGGCCTTGGGGGGGTTGGAGGGCGATTTTGGACCTAAAAGGGCTAAATTACTTCCTGGCCTACAGGAGATTCAAAATGCAGTCCCTCAGATCAATTCTGGCCAGCATCAGAAAAGGGGATTTTCTCTCCTCCATAGACTTGACCAAAGTGTATCTTCACATTCCCATCCTCCCATAACACCGCAAATTTCTCCGGTTTTGTTATGCGCACCAGCATTACCAATACAGAGCACTACCCTTCGGCCTTTCTTCGGCTGCTCGGGTATTCACCCAAATATTGGCAGTAATAGCAGCCCAACTCAGATTGGTGCTGGTGCGTGTACAATGTTACCTGGACGATATAATTATCCATTCCACCCAATCGGACCAACAGATCATGATACAGACACTGCAGGAACACGGATTCTTGATAAACTTCAAAAAGAGTCACATAGTTCCTTCCACTCGAATCCTCCACCTAGGGACTATAATAGATTCCGTCCTGTGCAAGATTTATCTCTCTCAAGAACGCAAGGACAGCATCAGGTCGCTCATCCATGGGATCCAGAGAGAGAAGGTAGTCTCACTTGTCCAGTTGTCTCAGATGTTGGGCAAGATGGTATCCTGTCTGGGCATTGTTCCATGGGCCAGACTGCACTCCAGGGACCTCCAGTGGTTCCTCTACCCTTCCAGAGATGGAACATGAGTGCCTCAACAAGGAAGGTGAGAGTGTCACACCACATCCTGTCATCCCTACTATGGTGGACATTGTAGGCATTGAACAGGGGGTCCCTATTCAAGGAACCCCCCAGACTCAAGCTGACCATGGACACCAGCCTATTCGGCTGGGGGGCACATCTCCAGACTCACATGACACAGGGTCAATGGTCACAGTCAGATCTCGCACCCAATATAAATTGGCTAGAGTTGAGAGCTATACATCTAGCTCTCCATCATTTTTCTGAAATTGTGGCAGGGAAACATGTCCTGATAATGACGGACAATGTAGCAGCCAAGGCACACGTCAACAGACAGGGAGGGACCTGGTCATGGTCCCTCATGCAGGAGGCACTGGATCTGGGGCTGTGGGCAGAGTCCAACCTGAAGTCCATCTGTGCGGAGCACATATCAGGAGAGGCGAATTGGCAAGCTGATTCACTGAGCAGAGCGACAGTTGATCACTCAGAGTGGAGGCTGGACCCGGCTCTGTTCCTGGAAATTTCAAGGCGGTTCGGACAACCGCAGGTGGATTTGTTTGCCTCAGAGGCAAATTCCCATCTCCCAAGGTATTTCACCAGGTTCCTGTCGCCAGGGGTGGAGGGAACGGATGCCCTCCGCAGTAGGTGGCTGAAGGAATTGCTTTATGCCTTTCCCCCACTTCCACTCATTCAGGCTACCGTCCGCAAGGTTCTCTGGAACAGGTGGAGGTAATATTGGTGGTCTCACACTGGCCAAGACGGCCGTGGTTTGCAGACCTCATGGACTTGTCTGTATCTCCCCCATGGAGGATTCCGCTGAGCCGCATAGCACTCAGTCAGGGGAATCTCCAACATCCAGATCCCCAGGGGCTTCAACTAGCCACTTGGCACTTGAGTGGGAGAGTTTAGTCAGACAGTCCTATTCATCCGAGGTCATATCCATGATACAAGCCTCAAGGAGACCCTCCACTAATAGAATCTATTATGCCACGTGGTGGAATTTCTGCCAATGGTGTATCACCCATAATCTTAGACCTTTAAAGGTTACTATTCCTGACATCTTAGAATACCTTTTAGAAGGGTTGAATAAAGGTCTTTCACATAGTACTATATGCAGGCAAATTGCGGCCCTGTCAACAGTCCTCACGTGTGACAACCTCCATTCTCTGTCTCAACACCTGGCAGTTGCCACTTTCCTAAAGGGCACAATTAACACTAGGCCCCCCACGGTGCACCAATATCCTTCATGGGATTTACTGAAGGTGTTACAAGCCCTCTCGATGACTCCATTCGAGCCCTTGGGGTCTTGTTCACTTTATTTCCTCTCTTTGAAGGTTGCTTTTTGGGTAGCCATCATATCGGCTAGGCGTATTTCGGAACTGGCTGCTCTCTCGATCAGAAGTGATCTGTGTATGTTTCTGGATGACAGAGTGGTCCTTCGATTGGACCCTTCTTTCGTTCTGAAAGTCAATGCATGGTTCCATAGGTCTCAAGACTTGGTCCTACCTAACTGTTGCCCAAATCCAATCCATCGTCTGTAAAGACAATGGCATAAATTGGAGGTGCGCAGGGCCTTGTGACATTACGTCAAGAGGACTGCCGCCTTTTGCAAATTGGAGGCTCTGTTTGTGTCCTTCCAATCCTCTTCCTTGGGAAAAAAGGTCTCATCCTCAACCATAGGGAGGTGGATTAGAGCATGTATCTCTCACGCATATAGATCTCAATCCCTGCCTGTACCGAAACATATCACAGCTCATTCCACACACAGCATGGCCACATCAGTGGCCTGGTCTACGCAAGCTTCAGTTGAAGAAATTTGTAGGGCAGCGACTTGTTCTTCCCCCTCTTCATTTATAAAGCATTACAAGCTTGATAGGTTTGCTGCTGTGGAGGCCTCATTTGGCAGAAGGGTATTGCAGCAGGTTGTCTCATCCCAGGGGGCACACGCTTAGATTGTCCCTCCTGGCAGGGACATGGGTGGCCTTTTCTCAGCATGTAGATATAACATCCACACTCACCCTTAACAGTCAGTCTAGGCAAGTGTGATTGCAGGAGGAGCTGTTGCGTCTGATTGGCTTTGCCTCGTTAAAACTGGGGAAGGACCGCCCCATGGAGGCATGGCTGAACTTTGAACTTAATCTCTCTGAGCAGGAAGGCTGAAATAACCCACTGGTGGATGCTACATCTACATGCTGAGAAAAGGCATTCAGATAAGACAACGCCCTATTTCCCTTCTTGCCGCCGGATATTTTCCATCCATTCCTATGAGTCAGAGCTTTGGGTGGAGATCAGCCACCTGTGCCCACCAGGCCCGCCGCCCCACACTGATCATGACCGTTGGCCAGCACTGCCTCTCCTGTGACTTCCCCCGTGGTTGGGACACAGCCAAGTTTGTTGCCGCCGTCACCTACAGGCTGTCCACCAAGCGCAGCTGTGGCTTATCATGGAGAGACAAGCTTTTCCTCCTCCTCTGTGAGGCCCTGCTCTGCCCTGCCTGCCTGTAAGTGAAGCATGTTTGTACTGCTGCGCAGGGGAGGGGGCACCTCCCCAACAGTGGCTCCAGGCTGGCTGGTGTTGGTGTCCACATGTGCTGGGGCAATGGTGCATGCCCACAGAAAGGGCTCTGTGTGCCGCCTCTGGCACGCATGCCATAGCCATATACAACCAAGCAGAAACAACAGATGGACTTTTTGCTAACCAGTAAACAAATGTATGTAGGAAACACACCACAATAGTAATGAAGGACTTTAATTACCATAAGATCAACTGGGAAACAAACTCTGCAGCAAGTGGGAGATTGAACAGGTTCCTGACCAATCTGGCTGATAACTTTGTCATCCAAAAGGTAGAGGAGGGAACTGGAGGGACAGTTATACTGGATCTAATTCTTATTAATAGAGAAGAAATGATAGAGAGGATTGAAGTTGCCAGAACTTTGGGGGAGAATGACCATGTCATATTGGAATTCAATATAATGCAAATGCAAATAATAGAACATAATCAAACCAGCGTCTCAGCCTTTAAAAGAGCTGATGTTTAGCAAATTTATAGAAAGCTTGCAATGAATTCCATGGATTAAAATCTTAAAAGGGAAAACAACTCAAGAAGCTTGCGAAACTCTGAAAAATATAAAAGCCCCCTCCAGTCAAAACCACTGAAAAAAAACAAGAAATCCAAGAAGAAACCAGCATGATTATACAAAGAACTTTCTCATAAACTGAAAGACAAAAAGGATAGGTACAAAATATGGAAAGAGGGACTCATTACTAAGGCAGAATACCAACAAATAGCCTAAATTTGCAATGATGAAGTCAGGAAAGCTAAGTCTCAGAATGAACTAAGATTACAAATAATAAAAAAAGTTTCTTTCTTCTTTTTAAAAAACAAGAAAAAAGTCAAAGAAACACTAATGAAAGAAGATGGCAAGAAAGTAACAGGAAGTAGAGAGAAAACAAAGCTGCTTAATTCATTCTTTGCATCTGTCTTCACGCAAAAACATAATACAGTCCAACCTACCAAAAACATAACTGTAAAAACAGATTAGGAATACAAATTAAAATAAGTAAGAAAATGGTAAGAGAACACCTATCCATTCTAGATAACTTCAAATCACCAGGACCTGATGGATTACATCCCAAAGTTCTGAAGGAGCTGGCAGATGTGATCTCAGAACCGTTGGATCATATCTTTCAAAGATCCTGGAGCATCGGGGAACTACCAAAAGATTAGAAAAAGGCTGGTGTGGTTCCCATCTTCAAAAAGGGAAGAAAAAAACAGATTCAAGAAACTACAGACCATTCAGCCTGACATTAATACCTGGGAAGATTCCGTGAAACATAATTAAGCAACAGATCTGAAAAACATAGAAGCAAGCAAAGTTGTAACCAGAAGCCAATATTGGTTTGTCAAAAACAGATCATGCCAAACAAATCTTATTTTATTGCTTGACAAAGTGCCTAAATAAGTAAGGCATTTGACAAAGTATGCCACAACCTGTTTTTTAGTAAGTATCACCACAATATGGATTTGTAATTGGCTGACAAACTGCAGTCAACATGTAGTCCTTAATCTACATGGAGGGAAGTGAACAGTGGGGCAGTCTAAGCTTCCATTTTAGACCCAGTATTCTTCAACATCTTCATAAATGATTTAGATGAGGGAATAGAAAAGGAACTTATCAATTTTGCAGATGACATTAAACTGGCAGGAATAGCCAACAACCCAGAAGATAGGCACGAGATCCAGAGAATCTCAACAGACTTAAACATTGGGCTCTATCTAACAAAATGAAGTTCAATGAAGAGAAAAGTAAGAAAAAAAATCAAATGCACAGGTATAGAGTAGGTGGTATTTAGCTCAATAGTAATAACTGCAAGAGGGATCTTGGAATTCTAGTGGACAGTCACTTAAATATGAGTCAGCAATGTGCAGCAGCAGCCAAAATAGTCAATGCAAACTTAGGTTGCATTAACAGACGGATAGAATCAAAATCATGAGAAGTAATACTATTGCTTTATAAAGTCTTAGTAGGACCACATTTAAAATACTGCATCCAGGTTTGGTCACCACATTATAAAAAGATGTTGAGACTCTGGAAAGAATGCAAAAAGATTATTAGTGGGCTGGAGGCTAAAACATATGAAGAACAGGAACTGGATATATCTAGTCTAGTGAAAAGAAATATTAGAGATGGCATCATAGAAGTGTTCCAATATTTGAGAGACTGCCACAAAGAAGAGAGGATCAACATATTTTCCAAAGCACTAGAAAGCAACAGAAGAAACAGTGGATAGAAACTAATTAAGGAGAGAAGCAACCTAGAACTAAGGAGAAATTTCCTAAGAGTGAGAACTATTGCTTGCCTTCAGAAATTGTGGGTGCTCCATCACTGGAGGCTTTTAAGAAGAGACTGGACAGCTACTTGTCTAGAATGGTGGCCTATTGTTATTCTGACTTCAGCCCTAGCACCCCCACTGCCAATCAAAAAGGCCACCTCACATCATTCCCCAAGACTGACATCCCTCACGATTCAGCACTCGCTAAGAGGTACCATATTTGTCATGCTTCCATTAAATCAGTGTTCTTTTTTTGTTGACACAAGCCCCTGTGGCATACCTGAAACTGTCTTCAGTCACACAAAGCATTTGTATTTGAAGGAACCTCAGAAAATGCTCTTCTTTGACCTTTGTAGCCTCCAAAAATTGTTTGATTCTTAGAAGCTGCAAAGGTTATGCAAGAGCATAGCTGTCAGAATCCAGTTATATTTCATTTCTATCTATCTTCTCTGATATAAAACCAATTCTTACTCTCTCCTGGATCCTGTCATACTACGAAGGGGGAGGGGGGTATGCATGGGGTTTTTTATTACTTTCATTTCCTCTATTCATTACAAAGTAACCTTTTGTTGATTCGCTTCAGATCTGCTAACCATAACAATGTAGCCATTTGCCTTTCATCCTATGCCCCTCTGAACTTCTCCTCCTTACTGGCCAGCGAGAGAAAGGGGGGGGGGAAGATGCAGCATCCGGGATCTGTGTGAGGAGATGTTGAATGATCATGCCAATGATGTTATCTTTCCTGGACTTAACACTTAGAAATCTGCCGGTTTGAATTGCTCGGAAGAACTGTGGGATGGGGGGCTGCTTAGGGACACTTTAAAACATCGATTTGTAAGGAATCCCTCAGATCCTGTCTATCATGCCTGCTATCAATTTCTCTTAATAAACATCCCTGTTGGAAGAAACCGTTTCCAAGAGTTCTGCTTTCTTAAGATGTGGATTGAAGTGGGTCCTTACATTAGACAGGATCTGCAGTAATAATCAACCTGGAAGGAAGAAACTTGCTGGGGGACTTTGCAAAAAAGGCAATGTCAGACGATGAGGCAAGGAAGGGAGAAACCCCCACAGAGAGGGAGCCTTCCCCCTGACTGAAAACCTGCCAGCTGTTGGGATCTGAAATGTCATACTCCTCAGGAGAAGAGGTGGTGGAGACACGTAACTACAAACCTTGATGGTCAATGGGCGTTGGAATGAAAGGCAAGTGGGAAAAGAGATCGAGAAAGGTGACCCTGAGACAGGGCCCTCACCAACCAGAATGGAAGCAGGAGATGGAGAAATCCCTGCACTTTAGTGAAGAGGAAGGAAGTTGGGCACAGCACTCAAACTGGATACTAGACAAAGCTATCGACCTGATGAAAAGAACCCTCGGCTCTCTAGAGGAGGAGAATTCTGAGCCCCGCAGCTGCACCAGCACCTGGAGCTGCAGCTGGAAAGACACTGAGGGGTAATTGGAACCTGTAGTCCCGGGGACATCCACTGATCCAGTAGTGACCATTTCAGCAGCCCCCATTCCCCGCCAACCTGTAGATGGTGATCCGGATGGAAAACAATACCACTGACGGCGAAGGCACCAATCCATTCAAAGACTCCTGCTGCTGGATGCAAAATTCAAGAGGGAACCAATATGCTTGGAGTTTTTCCTAACCCAAGTCTTCAACTACATAGAGGAATATAGGCGGCACATCCCTAATGACAAAGACTGCATCCGTATTGTGCAATCTGCTCTGGACAGATTGGCCGCAGATTGGGTGTTGAATTTGCACAATTCCAATGCCTCAGTGCTCAACGATTTCAACCATTTCATGTCCTCTCTGAGAAGGTGGTTTGAGGACCCCTGGCTGATTGCAAAGCCCGCGAAAGAATCAAAACGGTGAGACAAGGCAGATGCCCGGTAGCTGAATATACGCAAGAATTCCGGGCCATTGCCAGAGATCTTGCTGAAGTTTTCAGTGAGAGGGCAGATGAGCTCCCCCCTCACTGACCCACAGATTGCGACATAGAATTCAAGCCCAGGGCAAAACTCCCGAAGCCCAGACTATATTCCATGAGTCTTAAGGAGAAGGAGGAAATGGAAAGATTCATAAATAAAAACCTAGAAAGGGGATTCATCGAACGTGCCAAGCCTAAATTGGCCACCCTGGTTCTCTTTAGAGAGAAGAAGGACAGCACTTTACGCTTATGTGTAGACTACCGCCTATTGAATGCAATCAGTGAAAGCAACCTATACCCCCTACCTCTCATGAAGGACATGTTATCCTACCCCTCGAAAGGAAGAATTTTCACTAAACTAGATCTAAGGGAAGCATATTACTGCGTTAGAATTAAGGAAGGAGATGAATGGAAAACCACATTTAATTGCCCATTGGGGTGCTACCAATTCAAAGTTTTGCCATTTGGACTACAGGGACCCCTCACAGTATTTATGCAATTAATCAGTGAGGTACTAAGGGAGCACCTTTTTAAGGGGGTTCTGGTTTACTTAGATGACATCCTTACTTTCACCAAATCCAAAGAGGAACATGTCAACCTAGTCAGAGTGGTTTCAAAGAAACTGCAATCTGCCCACCTGTATACTAAATTATCAAAATGCAAATTCCACCAGGAAAGAATAGGGTTACCGCATATCCCCACAGGGCATTGAAATGGACCCAGAGAAGGTCAGAATAGTATTAGAATGGGCACCACCTTGCACAAGAAAGCAGCTGCAAAGTTTCCTGTGTTTCGCAAACTTTTACCATCAATTCATTCCCTTATTTGCCCAGATAGCCCTGCCCCTCATAAACTTACTAAAAATGAAGGGAGAATCCTCAGTGAAACCTAGCCAGCCACTAAAATGGACAATGGAATGCCAAGCGGCATTTGAGAGATTAAAGAGACTCTTTTCTGCCAAACCCGTACTGAGGCATCCAGACACGGATAAGCCCTTCGTAATACAGGCGGATGCAAGTGATGTGGCAGTGGGGACTGTACTATTACAAGAAAATGACGAAGGGGTATTGTAATCCTGTGCGTATATGTCCAAGAAACTCACCAAAACAGAACAGCACTGGCCAGTGTGGGAGAAAGAGGCATATGGGATACATTGGTCATTACTTACTTGGCACCAGTTCCTTGAAGGGAACAAAATCCCTTTTCAGGTGTGGACAGACGACAAAAACCTGGAAGCCATGAAAACACCCAGGAAGCTCAACCCTAAGCAAGCCCACTGGTCCCAGCATTTTCACCAACTCCACTTTACGCTCAAGCACTTGCTGGGGGGGGGGAGAAGAATGTAACAGCACATGAGCCACCGATTCTAAACCACTTGTGGCAGAAACACAACTGGCAGCGCTAGTAACTACCAGGGCCCAGGCTAAATTAAAACCGCAGCTGGGTAGCCAGCTGGAATCGAATTTCAGAAAACTTTGGAAAAAGATGAATGGTTCCAGAAAAATAGATACATGCCCACAATTAAAGATGGATTGCCTTGGGTGGGGGAAAAGTGATATATACCAAGCACCCAGAGGGGCACATTCATGCAGCTGTGCCATGGCACAAAATCAGTAAGGCATTTTGGATTTGTAAAGACATTACACTTAATTAAAAGGCAATTTTGGTGGCCATCCATGAAAAAGGACAGAAAATTACGTGGTCAGCTACCCAACATGCATTGACTGCTAAGAGCTTGCAAGGGAAATCGCCTGGACTGTTACAACCAGTGGCGACTCCCTCAGCCCCTTGGAGGGAAATAGCCATGGATTATATAGTGGAATTACCAGAAAGCAATGGGAATACTGTCATCTGGATGGTCACGGACTTGTTTTCCAAACAGGTGCACTTTATCCCTTTCCAAAAGATTCCCACCGCAAAAGCCTCAGCGAAACTTTTTGTGCAGCATATTTACAGATTGCACGGGGCACCCCAACACATCATATCTGATAGGGGAGTGCAATTTACATCTGCATTTTGGAAGGAATTTTTATCCCTTTTAGGGACCACGCAGGGACTGACATCTAGTCATCATCCTCAAGGCAACAGTCAAGCAGAGAAATCTAATTCAGTACTTGAGCAATACTTAAGATGCTTTATTAATTTCCAGCAAACAAATTGGACGCACCTACTCCCTTTTGCAGAAGTTGCCTACAATAATGCAGTTCACTCCAGCACAGATTACACTCCTTTTCAAATAGCTACTGGTCAAAGTTTCAACTCCATGCCAGAACTAATGCCAAACGAACTGGCAATCCCATCACTGAAAGAATGGATAAAACAATTACAAAACACCTGGCCAATAGTTAGAAAAGCCTTAGACGAAGCTAGGCAAGCATACAAAGCACAAGCAGATAAAAAAAAGAGTTGAACCCACACCATTCATTATAGGAGAAATGGTATATTTATCTACAAAATACCTAAAATCCCTAAAACCCTGTAAAAAACTTGGACCAAAATATATAGGACCTTTTCCAATTAAAAGAATCATAAACCCAGTAACAGTAGAATTAGAATTACCCAAAAATATCAGGCAAATACACCCTATTTTTCACTGCAGTTTGTTGAAAAGAGAACAACAGTCAACCTTATGGCCCAAAATCCCCACCACCACCACCTCCAATCATAGTGGAAGGAGAACAACACTTCAAGATAAAGGAAATCCTGGACTCTAGGAGATATCATGGGACAACTCAATACCTAGTAGCATGCAAACACCTCCCCTCCTCACAAAATGAGTGGGTCCATAAACGTCATGTCAGAGCCCCAAAGCTATTAAAGAAGTTTCATACAGAGTATCCTAACAAGCCAGACTAACTTTTATACCTGTTTTGTTTTCTTTACAGGTGGATCTCTCTTATTTTTAACGGGGGCAGGATGTCAGAATCCAGTTATATTTCATTTCTATCTATCTTCTCTGATTTAAAACCAATTCTTACTCTCTCCTGGATCCTGTCATACTACTAAGGGGGAGGGGGGTATGCATGTTTTTATTACTTTCACTTTCTCTATTCACTACAAAGTAACCTTTTGTTGATTCGCTTTGGGTCTGCTAACCATAACAATGTAACCATTTGCCTTTCATCCTTTGCCCCTCTGAACTTCTCCTCCTTACCGGCCAGTGAGAGAAAGTGTGTGTGAGGGGGGGGGGAAGATGCAGCATCTGGGTTCTGTGTGAGAAGATGTTGAATGATCGTGCCAACGGAGCCAGATTGATGTGATCTTTCCTGGAGTTAACACTTAGAAATCTGCCGGTCTGAATTGCCTGGAAGAACTACCGGGGTGGGGGGCTGCTTAGGGACACTTTAAAACATCAATTTGTAAGGAATCCCTCAGATCCTGTCTATCATGCCTGCTATCTATTTCTCTTAATAAAAGTCCCTGTTGGAAGAAACCATTTCCAAGAGTTCTGCTTTCTTAAGATGTGGATTGAAGTGGGTCCTTACAATAGCCCTCTAGTGTGACTTCCAGAGATCATGCAAGACCACACCACATTCTTATGTAACCTCAACAGACTCTGAAAATCAAATGAGAGTGGGGCATGTTTTTGAGAACAATTGCCAAGTGTTGGTGAATGCTGACAGGCCACCCAAATGTCATTGGGTGTGGTGTTTAACATGTGTGAATCATCTAGTGAGTAGGAGGCAAAAAGACAGAGAGCAGAACTGGGATCACTATGAGGCTCATTGTTCCAGAAAGTTGAAGGAGGAGAGAATGTGAAAAGAATGACCAGACATTTGAAAAACATGACTGGCATATGGGTGGGAATGTTAATTGACTAGGTAAGCAAGTCATGAACATTATTACTGTGGAATCATGGTGCTCTCTGAGCTTCACTATTTTATTTATCAAAATAGATAACATCATTAGTAGCAATATTCCCTTCCACTATTACTGTGTAAACACTTTTTCAAAAAATATTGGCCATTTTAAAAGTCAATTCTTTTGAGGGAGGGAGGGAGGGAAGGAAGGAAGGAAGGAAGGAAGGAAGGAAGGAAGGAAGGAAGGAAGGAAGGAAGGAAGGATACCTCATATGTGTAATTTGGACAGGAAACAAGTGTAAAAATCCATGTGAAAGGATTGAGTGTTGGATTCGGAAAAGATACTTTATTTCCTGTCAGGAAAAAGAAAAAGGGAAATATTGAGTTCCAGAAGTAGAAGAGATTTATTTATTCCATTGCATGCATATCTATTTTCATTTACAGAAAAGGTATTTTCATTATAAGTTTATTTTGTGTTCAGGTATTTATGTTATAAATGTAATTCAATTCCAACTGTTCTTTAACTATTGTGGTTTCCCATAGTTTGGATGGACTTTCAAAAGATTCTCCTTCATTTTATAAGTTTATACATGATTCCAGGAAAGATATTATATTCATTCAAAATGTTTAAGGGTAGCTCTGTCAGGGTAGAATGTGTACTATGAATGTGTATTTATGTAAAGTAGCAATATTATCATAAGGCTATGGAAAAAAACGTCTTGCACCTAGACTGGAAAAATCAAATGCACAGGTATAGAATAGATGGTACTTGCCCAGCCCAACAATAGTAACTGTGAAGAATCTAGACCAGTGGTTCTCAACCTGTGGGTCGGGACCCCATTTGGGGTCAAACGACCATTTCACGGGGGTCGCCAAACAAGGCTGTCCGCCATTTTTTTCCCTTTTCTTTGGCCACGCCCCTGGCACCCGGTGATGTATAAATGGTTGGGGGTCACCACAACATGGGGAACTGTATTATGGGGTCACGGCATTAGAAAGGTTGAGAACCACTGATCTAGACATCCTAGTGGATCACCATTTAAGTATGATCCAGCATTAAGAGTCTTATAGTATTAATGTATTTTTAGTGTAGTAATAGAATAACAAGGGACCTTGAAGGTCTTCTAGTGCAAACCCCTGCTCAAGCAAGAGACCCTATATGATTTCAGACAAGTGGCTGTCCAGTCTCTTTTTAAAAGCCTCCAGTGATGGAGCGCTCACAACTTCTTAAGGCAAGCCATTCCACTGGTTAATTGTTCTCACTGTTGAGAAATTTCTCCTTAGTTCTAGGTTGCATCTCTCCTTGATTAGTTTCCAAACAAGCTGTTTCTTGTCCTGCCTTCTAGTGCTTTGGAAAATAGGTTCCTTGTGGCTGCCCCTCAAATATTGGAACACGGCTATTAGTCCTTCTTTTTACTAGACTGTTTATATAAATGATATTTAAATGTAAATAGTATTTATAACATAGTATAATTGCAGATTTCCCAAACATGGTGCTTGTTATGTCCCGAGCCTTGCAAACGGCTCAGGCGTTTGCAGGCAGTCCCGGGCAGGTGCAAAGCTGCCCGGGACCAGACAGGCTGTCGCCAGCGCCGTGCGCATGCGCGGGTGCTGGCGCGGGAAAAGTAACCCATTTATCCGGGAGTTGCCTATATAAGAGGCTGCGAGGCGTTTGGGCGAGGCTGAAGCCATCTTCCTGTAAGCTGAACGCTGAATAAAAGAAACTGAGAACTCCAGCTGCTTCTCGTGTCTGTTTTCCCGCCACGGACTCAACACTGGCGACGAAGGTGGGATGCCTTGCACTACCTGGAAAGGAAGAAGTGTAAGCTTACCCAAGGAGTCCTGAGCGGCGGAAGAGGAACGGCGTCGACTCGGCAGCTGCCCGCCAATCCGGTGCGCATTCGGGGGTAGGCTGGCTGATAGACCCGTCTCCTGAAGATCCGAAGATGGCGAAAATCGGAAGGCTTTCGGAATTCGACGTCTCACATCCAGAGCGGTGGGAGTCCTACGTATCCAGAATGGAGAACTACTTCAAGGCAAACCAAGTGACGGAAGATAGCTTGAAGGCTGCCACCCTGCTTTGCGTTTGCGGCCAAGACGCCTTCGAAATCGCAGAAAACCTTGCAGCACCTGTCCCAGTAGAGTCTGTAAGCTACGCAGACCTGAAGAAGCTGCTGAAGGAGCACTTCCACCCCAAGGTGTCCGTTATTTCATGGCGCCACACCTTCGAACAGAGGGATCAACGGTCCGGTGAGTCAGCCAAGGAATACATCGCCGCGTTACGGAAGGCCGCCAAGCCCTGCGAGTTCAAGGACCTCGAGGAACGACTGAGGGACCGATTCGTGTGCGGGTTAAGGCATCGAGAGCTACAACAGAGACTTTTCGCTAAGGAAGAATTATCCTTCCAAGACGCTTTAAGGGAAGTCACCGCAGAAGAAGCAGCAGGCGGCGCCGTCAAGAACATGCGGCCGATCAGAAGCAGTGCAGAGGGTGCGTCCGTGCACCAGGAAGACGTCCAATGAAACTCCGAGGAGGATCCGGACGAGGAAGTCGACCGTCTACACCCCGCGAAGGAAGGAAACCAGAAGGGAAGCTCTTCGGCTCCGCTCAAGTGCATCGGCTGTGGAGGTCGCCACAGGAGAACCGACTGCAAGTTCCGCTCCGCTACCTGCCGGGCATGCGGCAAACAAGGGCACATTGCAGCTGTGTGTCTGGGCCGACGAAAGGCACAACCCCAAGAAGAACGCCTGAAGGGTACCAGACTCCCCAGCCAGAATAGGGTAGGTTTTTGCGCTTCGCGAAGAAGCATCTGTAGGACAGGCACACACAAGCCCATGAAGAAAAAGCTGTCACTCAACGTGAAGCTACAAGGGGTTCCATTATCTATGGAACTAGACACAGGGTCTGCCCTTTCCATCATTTCATTGCATACATTTAGGAAGATTTGTTCCAGTAGTGGGACTAAGGCCAAGTTAAGGCCTTCTGATATTGTATTAACAGATTTTCAGAACTCAAGAGTGTGTGTTAAGGGGGAGGCCACCCTTAACGTGCAATACAAGAGTTTTGAAGGTCCACTAGACTTATTAGTAGTAGGGGGTGAACGAACGAGTCTCATAGGACTCGATTGGTTTGAGGCCCTGGGGATACACGTCACAGGACTCAACAGCTTACAAACACTCGACCTACAGGAAGTCTGCAAAGAATTTGCAGATGTTTTCAGCCCCCAGCTGGGCACATTCAAAGGACCACCTGTGTCCTTAAAGCTAGACCCCACTGTCACTCCCATTAGGATTAAAGCAAGAAGGGTCCCTTTTGCTTTAAAAAGTAAGATTGACACTGAATTAGACAAACTAATCCAACAGGGAATCCTAGAACCTGTTGATTCCAGCCCGTGGGAGACCCCCATTGTCACGCCTCTAAAGGCAAATGGGGACATTCGTATTTGTGCTGATTACAAATGCACACTCAATAAGGCATTGCAGCAACATGCCTATCCTGTTCCTGTGGTCAGTCACATCCTGGCCTCTCTCAAGGGGGGCGTGTTTTTGCAAAGCTTGACCTAGCTCAAGCATATCAACAGCTGCCTGTTGATGATGATGCTGCTATAGCTCAGACCATTGTGACCCACAGGGGAGCCTTTAAGGTAAAAAGGCTACAGTTTGGAGTGAATGTCGCTCCTGGGATTTTCCAAAGCGTAATGGAAAACACACTACGAGGTATACCAGGGGTCTGCCCCTACTTTGACGATGTCTTGATTGCAGGAGACTCCACACACATTCTAGCTGAAAGGCTTAGGGCTGTCCTGTTAAGATTCAGGAAATCAGGCCTCAAGCTCAGAAAAGACAAATGCAAGATTGGGGTGCCTTCTACTGAATTTCTGGGATTCAAAATCGATGCTGCTGGGATTCATCCTGCTGAATCCAAACTAACTGCTATTTTAGAAGCACCCAGGCCAAAGTCTAAGGCCGAACTTCAGGCCTTCTTAGGCCTCCTGAATTTCTACAATTCTTTTCTTCCACATAAAGCTAGTGTAGCTGAGCCTCTTCACAGGCTACTAGACAAACAAGCTGTGTGGCTGTGGTCACAAGCACATGAGGCTTGCTTTAAAGAAGTCAAGGCCTTGCTCACTTCTAACAGTGTTCTTGCACATTTCAACGAGTCTCTTCCTGTGTGCATCGCTTGTGATGCGTCCCCCTACGGGGTTGGAGCTGTCCTGAGTCACCTCAGGTCTGATGGAACTCAGGTTCCTATTGCATACTACTCCAGAACACTGTCTTCTGCCGAGCGCAACTACGCTCAGATAGACAGGGAGGCTCTGGCTGTTGTTGCTGGAATTAAAAAATTCCACGATTTTCTATATGGCAGGCATTTCACGGTCTTCACTGACCATAAGCCTCTGCTGGGACTGTTTACCACACGTAAGCAGACTCCCCACATCATTTCCCCTAGAATGCTTAGGTGGTCTATTTTCTTGTCTGCATATGATTTTTCATTACTCCACAAGCCTGGGAAAGAAATGGGCCATGCTGATGGCCTCAGTAGGTTGCCTCTGCCAGTAGTAGAAGCTGACCCCGCGCCAGCTGTCAACATTCTTTCAATCCAAGCCTTGCCCGAGCTCCCTCTTAGCGCCAGGGATGTTACCGCTGAAACAGGTACAGATCACATACTTTCACGTGTCCGCTCCTGGGTCCTGTCCGGGTGGCCTGAGCACTGCCCTAGTCCTGAGTTTCAGAGTTTCTGGTCCAAAAGGAACAAACTGTCCCTTTCTCAGGGTTGTCTGCTTTGGGGAAACAGAGTTGTCATTCCCACCTCAATGAGGACTAGGGTCTTAGAATCCCTCCACGAGGGTCATCCTGGCATTGTTCGTATGAAGGCTCTTGCACGAAGCCACTTGTGGTGGCCTGGTTTAGATAAAGGTATTGAGGCTACGGTACACGCATGCCACCTGTGCCAACGATCTCGCCCAGAGATGCCCCAAGCTCCTGTGCATAGATGGGAGGAAACACAGTCCCCATGGTCTAGGGTGCCCATTGACTACGCTGGGCCCTTTCAGGGCCAGTTCTTCTTGGTCCTTGTTGACAGCCATTCAAAATGGCTTGAGGTTGTGCCTGTCTCGTCCACCACCACTGCAAAGACTATTCAGGGACTGAGGGGGATTTTTGCTGCACACGGGCTGCCAGATGTCATTGTGTCTGACAACGGCCCTCAATTCACCTCCTCCGACTTCCAAGCTTTCTTACAGGCAAACCTGATTCGTCATGCCACATCTGCGCCTTTTCACCCATCCACCAACGGTATGGCTGAACGCATGGTGCGCATCGCAAAGGACGCCTTGAAGAGACTCACCTACGGGGACTGGCATCACAGGTTGGCTGACTTTCTCCTTTCTTATCGCACCACACCGTCCACTTCTACAGGTAGAAGTCCAGCTGAACTTCGTTGGGGGCGCCAACTTACTACTAGACTTGACCGGTTGCATCCGGACAGACTGCCTTCATCTACCTCACATCCTAGGGCACCTAGACAACTACTTGTGGGTTCCCCGGTTTGGGCTCGCAATTATGGGCCTGGTCATACATGGGTCCCCGCTTCTGTGTCCAGGATCACAGGTCCTCTCTCCTACGAGGTTGCCCTGGACAACGGTCGTGTCCTGCGTCGGCACATCGACCAACTTCGCTCTTAGTAGGCGGGACTTTTCTGGCTGAAGACTCTGGGTCTTTTCCAGGGGGGGAGGGGGACCCTTTGGACAAATGGGAAGGGCAAGAGCTTACTGCCCATGTCGCCACTGGAGGGAGCCACAAAACGGGCTCCGTCCCTATAGGTTCTGCAATTGCTTCCGAAAAGGAAGTCATGGAGCTTACCCACACAACAGGCATCCACGCCTACTCCGGCCAGGGAGTCACCCCGGGGGCATACTCACTTTCCACACACATCACACAGCACTCCAGTCACGGAGGATACCCGGGGGCATCCCAACAAATCATTCCCCGCAAGAGAGCTGGCACACAATCCCCAAAGTTGGCCTGACCTTAACCCACATCCTACAGGGGGTCAAACATACACAGAGCTAGTCGAGGAACCAAGTCCCGACTACAACACCCCTAGCACAAATCAGGGGACACCTTAGTTTTGGGAGAGTACAGAAACCCACACGAGCCCAAACACAGAATGGGGTTCAGGGAATAGACAGCCTCCTGACAGGTCTTGGACGTGAACCGTATGGGGGTTCTCTAGTGGCAGAGTTACGCCCTAGCAGTGGCTATAACTCAGGGGCCTGAGTGTCTACATCTAGGTAGTGACAAACCAGGTCCACAAAGCAAGCAACAAGAAATCCCTGGCCTGACTAGCCGTTGGGTCTACGCAGGCATCCAGATCATCATGGGGCACATTCCTTGGGAAGACACCAGGGCACATTAGATATAACAGGCTCCACGCTGGGGCCCTCCATTCAGGGGACTTATGCCAGTAACCCAGAGCTAAGAAGGTCACAGAGAGCAAAGAAATCTCCTAATTACCTAGAAGATTACATAACATTGTTGGCAAGACAGAAGCCAGTAAACAGTGGGAACACTGGGGAGCAAATTGTCGTGTAAAATAAATGTTGTATGTTGCTAGTAGTTTTAGCCCGGGGGAAAGGGGTGTTATGTCCCGAGCCTTGCAAACGGCTCGGGCGTTTGCAGGCAGTCCCGGGCAGGTGCAAAGCTGCCCGGGACCAGACAGGCTGTCGCCAGCGCCGTGCGCATGCGCGGGTGCTGGCGCGGGAAAAGTAACCCATGTACCCGGGAGTTGCCTATATAAGAGGCTGTGAGGCGTTTGGGCTGAGCTGAAGCCATCTTCCTGTAAGCTGAACGCTGAATAAAAGAACCTGAGAACTCCAGCTGCTTCTCGTGTCTGTTTTCCCGCCAAGGACGCAACAGTTGCCATCTCAGATCTACCTACTTACATGGGAAAAAGTCTTTCTGAAACCAGGAAAATATAATAGCCATGCTTGGTATTGCATTATAGGAATTTCCTCTGGGTAAAATTGTGAACAGTCACCCGTGACTGATTGTCATGGTCTGAATACACAGCTTGCTTTTGCTGTGTACTTAGACCAAGACAAATAAGTAAATGTCTATGGAAATTATCAGTCGTCCAGGTCATTGTTGTCTCAAGGGTACTTTTTCAAAAAACAACTGGATTTCTTTGTTTTCCATTGAAGATATTTCACTTCTCATCCAAGAAGATTCTTCAGTTCTGAAATAAGTTTATAATAATAGTAATAATAATAATAATAGTAGTAAAGTTG
>NW_024097343.1:0-40789 GCF_016545835.1 Crotalus tigris
GTCTCGCAGAACAATATTCCCTGCCCTCCCCCTTTTCTGAATATAGTTCAAGAACAATGGGAGAACTTAGGATCCTTCTTAAGCCCCGGTGCAGTAGAGGGAACATTATTCAATGTTGCCCATTCTCTGGCCTCCCTATTGGAGATTCCTGAGATTGAGGAGCCTTGAACTCATTGTTTCCCAATGCTAACATCCCTGAGGACATAAATGAGGCACTTAGGGCGGAGGATAAAAAGATTGACTCCGCATTGCGTAGTTTCCATCTGGCATCAGCCTGGGCAACAAAGGCGGCAACGTCCATGGCCTTCTTCGCCAGGGCTTCAGCCCTTGGGTTACGTGAGCTCCAGGACAGGATCCCTCCGGACCAGCTCAGAGCTCACCAAAATCTGGGTAAGTTAGTGGCTACGTCCCAGTACCTAGCCGACGCTTCTCTGCACATGGCTAGATACACTGCCAGACCATCGCTGCAGACATCTCAGCACGCAGGCTCCTTTGGCCCAGGAATTGGCGAGCAGACACCAAGACCAAGTGGCGTCTGGCCTCTAAACCTTACACAGGTGGACATCTCTTTGGTAAGGCACTAGACCCATACTTAACTGAAGGTAAGGACAAACGTAAAACTCTGGTTAACTCATGTCACAGAGCAGTTACAGGAGGCTGCCTTTCGACCAGCTCCATCCTGGGACTGGGCCCAGGCATCCCTCTATTCCTTTCATAGACAAGAACGACAGCAGGATCGTTCAGCATGCAGAAGCAGACCACAGATCCAGGCCAAGCGGCCCCTTCAAGGCCGAGGGGCCGTTCCTCTAAACGAGGCAAGTGATCTCACAGTCTCACTTCCCATAGGAAGCCAGCTGGCCCCTCATTCCAGCACTTGGGCAGTCACCACTACAGATGACGGCTGGCCCCTTATTCCAGCACTTGGACAACCATCACTACAGATGCATGGGTGTTAGACACTGTCACGCAAGGTTTGAGACTAGAATTTTGTTCTCAACCACCTGACAAATTCCGCTCTTGCCCTATCCCAACGAGCAGGTTCAGGGCTGACTTTATGTCAGAGGCCATAGCTCATTTATTACAAATATGAGCAATTGAACCAGTACACAAGACCAAGAAGGACGAAGGTTTTACTCAAACCTCTTCGTCATCCCTAAGACTTGGGGGGCTGGAGGGCAATCTTAGACTTGAAAGATCTAAACCTTACTTGAGGTATAAGAAGTTTAAGATGCAACCACTTCAATCAATCCTGGTCAGCATCAGGCAAGGTGACTTTCTTACCTCAATAGACCTAACTGAGACATGTTTCCTAACCACCGCAAATTCCTCAGATTCAGCTATGCCCACTACCAGTACAGAACCCTACCATTTGGCCTCTCATCGACACCGAGGGTATTTACAAGGTACTGGCAGTGCTCGCAGCCCCCCTTAGACAAATTCCAATCAGAATTCAATGCTATTTAGATGACATACTAATTCAGTCATCATCATTCCGAAACGCTCAGTCAGACCTCGCCCTAGCCATCAAGGTCTTTCAGGAGCATGGGTTTTCTGTTAATTTTCAGAAAAGTCATACAACAACCCGGCTCCTCCAATTGGGCGCTGTTATAGACATGGATAATTGTACGGTCTACCTATTTCAGGACCGAAGGAACTCTATTCAGACTCTTGTACATCGGATCCAAAGGGCCATAGTAGTCACATTGGCCTCCCTATCACATCTACTGGTGAAGACGGTGTCCTGCATGCAAATTGTGCCATGGGCACGCCTCCACGCCAGAGAATTACATGGCTTCTCCTTCCATTTCAGAGACTTGAACTCCCTTCAATGGTGGGACTCCCCGGCGCTGTCACGGGGAGCAGTATTAGAACCAGACAGGATTACCATTACCACAGATGCAAGCTGTTTGGGTGGGGGGCACACCTCCACACGCACTGGGCTCAAGGTCGGTGATCCAAACAGGACCTAAAGAACAATATAAACTGGCTGGAACTCAGAGCCATACATATGGCCCTAAAGGGATTCACCGATATAGTACAGGGCCAACATGTCCTGATTTTAACCGACAACATTACAGCCAAGGCCCACATCAAAAGACAAGGGGGGAAAAGGTCTAGGCCTCTCATGCAGGAGGCCAAATTGCTGGGGTCCTGGGCGGAACTGAATCTTGCCTCCATCAGGGCGGAGCACATATCCGGAGTGACCAACCAGCAGTCGGACTCACTGAACTGAGCAACCATGGACCATTCCGAATGGCAGCTGGATCCGAAGGTGTTCAGAGAGATCGTGGACAGGTTTGGTTCCCCAACCTTAGACCTTTTGCCTCCCCCACCAACTCACAACTTCCCAGATTCCTTTCCGGGTTCCCACCTCCATCAGCGGAGGGAACAGATGCGCTCCGCAGTCCCTGGCCCAGGGAACTGCTCTATGCCTTCCCTCCTCTGCCATTTCTTCCTGCCACGATCAGGAAGATCCTTCAAGGTCCTCCTGGTTGCACCGCATTGGCCGAGACACTCTTGGTCGCCGACCTGATGGAGCTCTCCGCATCATCTCCATGGAGGATCCCAGCAAATCGCATCTCCCACATTCAGGGGGAACTACGCCATCCAGACCCTCAATGACTCCAGTTAACCGTCTGGCACTTGAGAGGCAGGCCTTAGGCTGAGACTCATATTCGTCAAGGGTAATAGCTATGATTCAGCAATCCAGGCGACCCTCGACGAATAGAATGGAGAGACTCCTGTAATTGGTGTTCAGTTCGAAAAATTGACCTTTTGGCGGTTTCAATGCCAGTTATCTTGGAGTTCCTGAGGGATGGTCTAGACAAAGGGCTTTCCACAAGCGGCATCCGCAGGCAGGTAGCAGCACTTGCCACAGTTATTTCCTGTGGCAATGAATCCTTAACACATTACCCTATGATACGCTCCTTCCTAAAAGGAGCTAACAACGTCAGACCATCAACGGTACATAGATACCCCTCGTGGGATCTTCATCAGGTTTATAGGCTCTTGTTTCGCACCCTTTGAACTATTGACACTGGTTTGTTTAAACAGTTATCGATGAAGGTGGAATTTCTTGTTGCTGTAACTTCAGCAAGAAGGATATCTGAACTGGCTACTCTTCAGTGAGGAAGGACCTGTGTACGTTCCATAAGGACAGGGTAACCCTTAGGCTAGGCCCCTCCTTCGTGCCTAAGGTCAAGTCCTTGTATCCTAGATCTCAGGAAATAGTTTTGCCGGACTTCTGTCCTAACCCATCTAATGACATAGAGGTTCAGTGGAACAAATCGGATGTGCGCAGAGCTTATATTGTTATATACAGAGAACCTCATATTTCCACAGAACAGAGGCTCTGTTTGTGTCCTATCACCCTTCATCACTAGTTCAGAAGGTTTCTTCAACCACAATACGCAGGTGGATTAGAGTTTGTATTTCTCTGGCATACCAGTCTCAGTCACTGCGAGATCCCAGGCATATCACGGCCCATTCAACCGAGGCGCAGCTACTACAGCTGCCTGGTCTACTCAGGCCTCCATAGAGGGAATTTGTAGAGCAGCAACATGTCTTTGTCTGTCACTACAAGAGGGATGTATATGCATCTTCTACGGCTTCATTTGGCCGCAAGGTTCTAGAACACACATTAACGTTGGATGGGACCCAGGCCCAATCTAATTCCCCACCCTAGGGACACAGGGCTTTGGTATGTCCCATCCGTGGGTTCTCCATCCAATCATGCTGGAGAAGGGGGCGTTGTCTTACCTGAATGCCTTTTCTCAGCATGATGATGGAGAATCCACTCCCTCCCATTAGGTCAGTTAGCCTGGTTCCCATATTGTTCAGACGCGTCGGACTAAAGTCTGAGTATCGCCTTAGCCTAAAACTGGGGTGCAGTTGGCACAGAGGGGGCGGTACTAAATTTCAGACTTAGTCTAATTGGAGCAGATAGATTAAGACAACCCATCCATGGATTCTCCATCATCATGCTGAGAAAAGGCGTTCAGGTAAGACAACGCTCCCTTTTCAATAAAAAGCTTCTAACCATTAAATACACATTCCAAAACTGGAGACACTTCTGGAAGAAGTGCATTTTCCCACAGAAGTCAACATAACATAAAAACTGTACACTAACAATAGACCAAACTGCTTTCACCCAGAGAAAACAGATGGAGCCAATTCTTTTTGTGCTTTGATTTAATATATCTCAGGTTCAAAGAACTTGATGCCAGATATTCTCTTTCAAAACCCGAATATTATCAAGTTTATTTATTTATTTATTTATTTATTTATGAGACTTATATACCGCTTTAAGTGCAAGCACTCTCTAAGCGGTGTACACCAGTAAGCAATGTATATATATATATATTTACATTGCCCCCAACAATCTGGGACCTCATTTTACCTACCTCGGAAGGATGGAAGGCTGAGTCAACTTTGAGCTGGTGAGATTTGAACCGCTGACCTGCTGAACACAGTCAGCTAAGTGGCCTGCAGTACTGCACTCTAACTGCTGCGCCAAGCTCCCGTACCAGCAACAATTCTACAGCCATCGCATTTCCAGCATCAACAGCAACTGATAGGTTGGGAGCTACCCCACCACATCAGAACTTAATCACCAGAATAAAAGCTCAACATTCTGGACCACATGGATGACCTAAAGGAAGACCTAGCAAGTACTGTAACTCTATTTGGAATGGAGGAAAGCACCTTAAAACACAAGGGCAGAATAGTAGTTTCCCCACCTTATAGGGAAGGCAGCAATCAAAACTCTGCATAGAACCTTAAGAGACTTTTGGTGGCCCAAGATGACAGCAGATATCAAGGAATATGTGGCCTCTTGCCACACATGCAGGAGAGCCAAACCTGTCTATCAGAAGCTGGGAGGATTCTTGCAGCCAATCCCTATGCTTCCCCTATCCATGACAAATTGTCTGTCTGGATTTTATTACTAATTTACCCCCTGTCCATAGCTTCACTACTGTTTTGATGGTGATAGACTTTCTCACCAAAATGGTTCATTTCATACCCTTCAAGGGATTATTCAATGCTAAAGACATAGCCCAACTTTTTCTAGACCATGTTTTCCACTACCACAGGATAGTCTCGGCACTGGTTTCATATAGAGGCAAACAGTTCCAATCCAGGTTTTGGAAACCACTGTTCTGGTTCCTAAATATCAAGGTCAACCTCTTTTTAGCCCATCAACCTGCCACAAATAGAGAAACTGAGAAGAACCAGCTCCTCCAAGAGTATATGAGATGCTACTGCATATTCAATCAAGAAAACTAGCTATTGTTATTGCCTTTTGCAAAATTTTCTTACAACTCACCCCACTCATCAATTTCAATGATACCATTTTAAGCCCTGTATGCACTCCACAGTATTGCCAGATAACCTTGCACTGGATTCAATCATCCCAGGAGCAGTGGCTTCTTATGGGACAACTTGCTGCTCAAGATCTTTTGAAGCAGCAGCTTGACAAAGCAAAAACAGTATAACAAAAAGACAGCAGATGCCCACCAGCAGAAGGGGTTGCTATAGCAGTAGAAGACCAAGTTCTTTTTTTTTTTTTTTTTTTTTTTTATTGAAATTTTTCAAAATTTTTACAAATAAAAATCCACCCCCCCCTCCCCAACCACCCCACCCCCCCCCGACTTCCCAGAACTGAATATAGGATTATTTAACAAATATTTTAAAAATAACATTTGCAATTTATAAAATAATTAATAATAATAATAAAAATCACAATAATAATATATATAATAATAATATAGATAACATAAACTTTAAAATGAATAATATATACTAAAAAAGAAAAAAAAAAAATAAAAAGAGAAAAGAGAGAGAGAAAGAAGAAAGAAGAAAGTAGACGAAGAATAAAGCATATATATATATATAAAAAAAAATATATGAATAATAATACATAAAAAATGTATATATATAAAAAAGAAAAAGAATAAAGAAAGAAAGAAAAAACAATCATTACAAATTATAAAAAGGCTAAATAATATTTTTCCATATCCAAATTATGTTGTATAAAATTTATCCATTTTTCCCATACCGCAAAAAATTTTTCTTGAGATTGCTCCTTTAAGAAAGCCGAATTCTTTGCCATTTCTGCCAAATACGAAACTTTATGAAACCATTCTTGTAAAGTAGGCAAAGATTCCTTCTTCCAATATTGTCCTATTAACAACCTAGCGGCTGTAATCAAATTTAACATCAATATAACCTCCTTAGCATCACAGTCAATAACAATACCTAGTAAAAATAATTGCGGAGTAAATTTTACCCTCCTTTTAAAAATTCTTTGAATATTCCACCATATCTTAATCCAAAAAGCTTTTATATGCTTACACGTCCACCAAATATGGTAATAGGTAGCATCCAAATATCCACATCTCCAGCATTTCGGCTGTAGATTAGGGTACATAATGGACATTTTCTTTGGGTCAAGGTGCCATCTATAAAACATCTTATAAAAATTCTCTCTTAAATTTTGCGCTTGTGTGAATTTAACATTTCTTATCCAAATAAGTTCCCAAGTATCCATTGAAATCGTTTCACCAATATTCTGTGCCCATTTAATCATACAATCTTTAACTAGTTCAAGTTCTGAATCTAATTCCACTAAAACCCCATACACTCTCTTAATATGGGTTGGCCTTTGATCTCTTACTTGTTTTAAAAAAATTTCATCTTCTCTAAGCCAGCCCATTTTACAATCCATCTTCCATCTATCCACTATTTGTCTATATTGGAACCATGAATAAGTTAAGTTTTCATGTGTTAATTCTTCCAAAGATTTTAACTGCCAGTCTTGGCCATCCCATCTTAATAACTGTACGTAAGAGACCTTGTCCATATTTACCCCTTTCCTTATACCTTCTATGGCATGCCGAGGTATAGCCCATAATGGTATTTTGAAGTCACTTTTATAATACTTTCTCCACACTCTTAGCAAAGAGTTTCTTATAATATGAGACTTAAAAACCCAATCCACTTTTTTATTAAATATTAAATAGGCATGCCATCCAAAAAATAGGTCCCAGCCTTCCAAATGAAGTATTTCTGTATTTGTTAAATTCACCCAGTCGCTAATCAATGTCAATACTACAGCATCATAATACAATTTCATATTTGGTACCTTGAGTCCACCTCTCTCACGAAAATCTTGCATTATTTTAAGTTTCACCCTTGGTTTTTTCCCTGCCCAAACAAATTTATTAATACCTTTTTGCCATTCATCTAAATTACGTTCGTTCTTTAAGATAGGTAACATTTGAAACAAAAAAATAAACTTTGGCAGGACATTCATTTTAATAACTGCAATTCTGCCCATAAGGGATAACTGTAAATTATTCCAGTTTTTTAAATCCTTCTGTACCTCCATCCACAGCTTTTCATAATTATTTTTATACAATTTTACATTAGAAGCAGATAATGTAACCCCCAAATATTTTACCTTATCAACAATTTCAAAGTCTGTTAAGTTAACTAAAGCCTGTTTATCACCATTAGTCATGTTTTTAGCTAATATTTTGGTCTTATTATTATTAATTTTAAAGCCAGAAACACGTCCATATTGTTGAATCAATTGTAATAATTTCACCACCGAAGAAACAGGTTGAGACAAAGTAACAACCAAGTCATCTGCAAAGGCTCTTAATTTATATTCTTTTTTATTAATTTCTATTCCTTTTATTTCTTGAGACTCCCGAATTTTAATCAACAAAATTTCCAGTGTTAAAACAAACAATAACGGAGACAACGGGCATCCCTGTCTTGTTCCTTTTTCTATTACAAAAGCCTCTGACAAACCCCCATTTACAATAATTTGAGCAGTCTGTTTTTGATATATATTGGATAATACTTGTAATATATTTTGTCCAAAATTCATCTCCTTGATTAAACACAGCATAAACTGCCAATTCACTTGATCAAAGGCTTTTTCAGCATCCAAAAATATCAGGCCTGCAGAGACTTGGTTATTCTTTTCTAAATACTCTAATAAATTAATAATTTGTCTAACGTTATTCTTCATATACCTTCCAGTTATAAAACCCGATTGATCCCTATGTATAAACTGCTGCAAGATCCCCATAAGCCTGTTAGCTAAAATTTTTGCAAAAATTTTATAATCCACATTTAAAAGAGATATAGGCCTATAATTTTTAGGCAAAGTAAGATCTTGACTATCTTTTGGAATCAATGATATAAATGCATTACGCCAGGATGGAGGGATCTCTAACCCCTGTAATAAATTATTAAACAGTTCACACAACGGTTGAGTCATCTCTTCTACTAAAGCTTTATAATAAATAGATGTCAACCCATCCGTACCCGGCGCTTTGCCCAATTTCAATTGTTTAATAGCTGTAACAATTTCTTCCTTAGTAATTAAACCGTTAATCTTTTTTTCCTGATCTTCTGTTAATTTAGGAAAGTTAACTTTGCCTAAATAATTATTTATATCTGTAATTTGAATATTAGTACCCTTATATAATTTTTGATAATATTCTAAAAAAGATTTCTTAATCAATTCTTTCTGATAAACCAATTTACCATTATAATTTATTTTATCTATATTCCTCTGTTTCTGTTTTTTTCTTAACTGATAAGCCAACCATCTCCCTGGTTTATTAGCATTACAAAATGTATTTTGTTTCATAAATAGCAAATTAGTTGCAGCTTGATCAGCCATCAGCATGTTAAATTGTGTTTTTAACAATTTTAAAGCTCCTTTAACCTTTTCATCTAAGGGATTTGAAATTAAAAGTTTCTCTTTTAATTTAATCTCCTCTTCCAAGTCTTTCCGTTTCTGAGTCTGTTTCTGTCTATACAAATTATTCATTTTTATCAAAATACCACGCATAAAAGCTTTACTTGCATCCCAGACCATTGACATTGATGTTCCCTTGTTCATATTTAAAGTAAAATATTCCTTTAAACATTCCTTTAATTTATGAACATTTTTTTCTTGTTTAAATAAATTCTCATTCACCCTCCAGGATCTCCTATCTTCCTTCTCTACAAATAGTTCCATCCAAACTGGACTATGATCGGACAATGTCCTAGGAAAAATTTTTACATTCTTCACCCTGTTGTATAAATCTGTTGTGATCAAAAAGAAGTCAATTCTAGAGAAAGATTGGTGTCTATCTGAGAAAAACGTAAAATCCTTTTCTTCTTGATTACGTTCACGCCAATAGTCTCTCAATTCCCAATCTTCTTTCATATCAAAAAAGGCTTTAGGTAATTTAGCCTGTTTAAAAAAGGTAGAAGAGCCTTTTTTGTCCATTTGTATATCTAAGACACCATTCCAGTCTCCCATTAAAATCACAGATCTATAGTCCAACAAAGTTATTTTCTGATGTAGTAACCTATAAAATTGCTCCTGTTGCTGGTTTGGTGCATACAACCCCACAATAAGAATTTTCTTGCCATATAAACCAAGTTCAAGCATAACATATCTTCCGTAAGGGTCTGATTCTAACAAGGTAGCGGATAAATTCTGTTTAACATAGATTACCACACCCCCTTTCTTCCCAGGGGCGGGAGATACAAAATGAGATCCCAAGCGAGGATTATTTAAATATTTTTGATCTTTAGCTGTAATATGAGTTTCTTGCAAGCAAATAATATCATTGTTATGTTGTTTCAAATAGTGGTAAATTTTTTTTCTCTTTTGAGGAATGTTTAATCCATTAACATTCCAGGACAGGAGCTTTGCCATCTCCCTTGGCCTTCAGCCTGGAGAAGATCCGCTCAAATTCTGCTGCTGATGAATATGTAGCAGAGCTTTTGGGTCTTGCTCCTCCCACCGGCACTGAAGCAATTTGCTGAGTAGATTCTTCAATTTCTTTTTCTTTTTCTTTTTTCTGTTGTTCTTTTTCTTTACGTTTATGTGCTGCACGGGTCATTCTCTGTTCTTTAACCTCTGGTTGAGACATCCATACCACCTGTCCAGCAGTCATCATCCCTGTACCTTCAGATTTCTGTTCCATCTCTTTATCACTCAAGACTTTATGCATCATGGGCAAAGGAGAGCCTGCTCCCAGGACCGTTTTATAAAATTCCTTAGCTTTAGCAACTGTATTAAGTCTATAACGTGTCCCCGCATGGCTCAAAACAATGCCCATCGGAATCTCCCATCTAAATGGCATTTGTCTTGCTTTAAGTTCATTTACTAAAAAAGCAAAATCTTTTCTGCTTCTTAAAATTTTAGGTGGAATTTCCTTTAAAATAATAATATCTTGGGCAGCAATCTGAAATCTTTTATTATAAAAAGTTTGTAGAATCTGATTTCGCAAAGACTTCTTAGCAAAATATATCACCACATCTCTAGGCAAATTCCTCTGTTTTGCAATCCAAGAATTAACTCTATAAATTCTTTCCACATCCCCACGTAACTCTTCTTTATCAATATTCAAAATAACAGCCAAGTCATTAATCACCATTTCCATCAAATCTTGAGTTTTATCTTCTTTCAGACCCCTTATTCTCAAAGCATATTCCATCTGTCTATACTGGAACATAAGAATATCATCTTGTGAAGTCTCCACTTTTTTCTCCATATCTTGAAATTTATAATCCAAAAGTTCAACTGTTTCTTCAATTTCCTCTACTCTGGAGTCCAGCTTCACAACCACTGAGGCCATTCCAGATAGAGCTAGAAGTATATCATCCCTCAAAATAGCATTATTCTGTTCTAAAAGCTCCTTCATTTCTTTCTTCATTTCCTCCTTAGTTTCAGATTTATTCTGGTCCAAAAGTTGTTTCATTTCCTCCCTAAACTGTGAGACAGCACTTACCATTATTTCTTTAATGTCTTGTGCTGATGTACCAGATGGGGGAGGTGAAGGTGGAGTGGATTTAGGTTGCTGCACTGAGGGTATTATTTTAAGTTGTTGTTGCACAGTAGAAGTAGCAGGAGAAGAAGTTACTTTAGAAGCTGCAGTAGCTGGTTGTCGTTTTGAAGCCATTTTAATTTATCTTCCTTTCTTCTTAAAAATACCGATAAAAATAAGTAATCCAAAAAAAAAATTAAAAATAAGATAAAATAGAATAAAATAAGATCAATCTAAAAGTCCCCAAGAATAAAAAAGTAAAAAAAGTAAAAAAAAAACAGTATTAAACAACAATTCAGCCGATCCGTCTTTTAAAGGAAAAAAAAACTTTCAAAACGCCATTTTACTTTCACTCTCACTTTTCCGCCCGAAAAAAAAGAGAAAGCTTAAAAAAATAAAAAAAAATCAGCATATACTAAATAAACTAAATAAACTAAAAAAAAATAAAATGAAGCTAAACTATAAATAAAATCCTTTAAACAGTTCTGTCCGGTTTAAGATTACTCACGGTTTCTTTAAGTACGGAGATGGTAGCGGCGTCTCGCTTTGTTTCCGAAGAAACAAAGACAGCTGAGAGGCGGAGAAGGCAATGAACTCCGAGGGAACCCTCTTTCTACCCCCCTAAAAATAAAAATCCAGGGAGAGTTAAGAGGTTCTACCTCTATTCATGCGATCTCTGCCCCTTCCCTTCGCCCGGGAAGGGGATTGCGAGCCGCGGGCCAGCTGGTAAACGCTGTGCTCCGCGGATCTGACACCTTCTCAGGAGGACGGCTACAAAGTAGCCGCCATCTCCACCGCTTTAACCACCGGAAGTCTCTAGAAGACCAAGTTCTTAGCATCTTCCAAGACCTTCCAAAAAACCAGGCCTTAAATTTGTGGGACCATTCAAGATTCTCCAATAAATCAATCCTGTAGCCTTCAACCTCCAACTGCCTCCATCTATGAAGGTGAATCCAGTCTTTCACCAATCCATGCTTTCCAAGGATGCTTGGCCAAGTACACTAATATCCCAGGACCCCACTCCATCACCAGTCATAATGGATAGAGAAACAGAATATGAACTGGAAGAAATACAGATTCAATACTAGAAAGTCTACGCTGTTGCTGATTGCTCCAGTCATATCCAGTCATAAGATTGGGATGATTAACAAATATAAGGGATGGATGGATGGATAGATGGATGGATGAAAGAATGGATGGACTGTCAAGCACAGGAAATCAGGAGCCAATACAGGTTTATTGCATGCTAACACTATCTATAAGAATCTGAACTACTAATGGTCAGAGCAAACTGGCAGTAGATAAGAGTGAATTACCCATCCCTCCTTCCTCTTCCAATGCTGCATCATTTTTTCATTTTTTTCAAAATCCAAGTTCTCATGCGAACTTGACAAGGGTGGAAGGGAAGCAATTGAAAAAGTATTTGCCTCATCCTCTTCTGAAGAAGCTGGCTAGCCAAGTGGCAATTGCTGACATACAAACACATCATTAGAAGTCCCTCCTTTCCCTTTCTTGTAAGGTGAAGATCAGAGGTAGAAGGCCTATTGTAAGCAAGTACCCCACTGGGAAAATGCATGACATGTTCATACTCCTGATTTAATTTGCCAGTTTCACCAGTGCTTTTCTGAAAAACCATAACTGACCAAACTCCCAGCCACTCTGCATCACATTAACTGACAAAGCTGGCAAGGAAGAGATTAACGAGCTCTTCTGGATTGTGCTGGGAGAAGTGGGGCACTTGCTTACAATAGGCCTTCTACCTCTGATCTTCACCTTACAAGAAAGGGAAAGGAGGGACTTCTAATGATGTGTTTGTATGTCAGCAATTGCCACTTGGCTTGCCAGCTTCTTCAGAAGAGGATGAGGCAAATACTTTTTCAATTGCTTCCCTTCCACCCTTGTCAAGTTCGCATGAGAACTTGGATTTTGAAAAAAATGAAAAAATGATGCAGCATTGGAAGAGGAAGGAGGGATGGGTAATTCACTCTTATCTACTGCCAGTTTGCTCTGACCATTAGTAGTTCAGATTCTTATAGATAGTGTTAGCATGCAATAAACCTGTATTGGCTCCTGATTTCCTGTGCTTGACAGTCCATCCATTCTTTCATCCATCCCTTATATTTGTTAATCATCCCAATCTTATGACTGGATATTATATTATCAGAGTTAATATAAAAATAAAATATTTAAGCTAGTAAATTTCTAATTATATCAAACTCAGTGAAAACTTCATTATCACAGTTATCAATACATTTTTGCTTATACATATCTTAATAGATCTTCATAAACAATCCATATCCTGTTATTAAGTTTTACCTAATTTTTAGTTTTTAATTACAGTATTCAGATTTGACCTTTAATATCCGTAGTATTTTACTTTCAGGTAACCCAAATTTCCTTTGTCTCACTTCATAAAAATTATAATGTCTAAAATGCACATATTGCTTATTTAAATATATTCTTATTCTATTTCATAAACATTTTCTATTTCTCACCCTAGTACATCACCACCTTAATAATAGATTATCCTTTGTTAGCTCAAGTCCATCATCTATACTGTCTGGGCTAAGCAATGGTTCAAACCTATTTCCTAATAGTTAGTTTTCATTTTCCTTGTAAGTCTCTCAGTATTAAATAGACTAATCCCTTATTTTTTACTATTTTCCAACTATTTTAAATCTAATAGTCAAATTTCCCCTTGTCTCAAAATCTCCCTTTAGCCCACTGGTTGACAATTTAGGATCCTCTCTAGTAAATCCAAAGAGCCCAGTTTTTCAACCTAATTCTAGCTTTCTTCTTTTGTCAATCAGGCTTCCATGCCAATGCTTTTAAATCATCGAATAGATCTCCCTTCATTCTTGTGTATGTTACTTGAATTAAAGGAGACTATCTAGTTGCCAATTTTCTGGAAGAACTGGCCCATTTATAATCATTAAGTTGTCACCCTGATGGTCCAGATCCCCACAGCTGCTCTGGTATACTTGTCTTCAATTCAATCTGGTATTCTTCTTTCTCAGATTTCTTCTGGTTTGTGTGGAAAGTCATTTCCATTTTTAAAGTTGTGGTTTCATTGTCTATATTTTCAGTGAACTGTACTTGTTGATCTTTAAAGTCCTCTGTCTTGGTATTCACTTCTTCCACTTCTGTTGTTTTTTGGATTGTTGGTTCTTTAGTTGCAATCAAGGTTCTGCTTTGTACATCTGGACTGGCACCTTGGTTTTTCAGATTAGAGCTCATTGTCTCAGTGGCTGTAAGAATAGTTTCAAGTATAGATTTTAGCATAGCCAAGATTTTTTGCTGACCCTCCTCTATTTCTGGTGTAGTTGTAGATGGTCTTTCTAGTGAAGGCTGTTTATTAAACAAGAGTCAGTAAGTGTTCATCTCCACAGTCCCTAGAGATCAATTTCACTGCCCAGCTGCTCTCTTAGCTTTGAATCTCTCATAGATAATACTAAGATCAGGTCTGAGCTGTGAGCAGGTCTCTTTGTCAGAAATAATAAATTACTGTACCAAGCTTCACCACAAGATGTCCCCAATAGCATTTAAAGTCTTTTTCAGATCTTGGGCTAGGTTCTTATCCAATTTAAATTCTTTTTTTCAAATAGAATAAAATAGCAGGTCCCAGTAAGAGTAGGAACTTTTTGGATCCCCAAATTTCGAAAATGATGTAAATCAAATTACATTAAGTTGCTCTTTTCAATGCTTTGTTTCCCCTGGATAGTCAGACGCTGCAATTTTAGAGGGTGGGAGGAAAAAGTTCCCTTCCCTGTCTCCTCAGGGGGAAGAAATTTCAAGAAGATTTTTACAGGAAAGTACTTGGGGTACAGAGAAGGTAAGATCTCACCCAATTCCTCCGTGTTGCTTTGAAGGTATTTGTTGGTAAATTTGGCCTCAGCTGTCAGCAACTTAGTGATGGGCCATGTTGATAGCCGATCTTTTCCCTGTCAGTTTGAAGAGCTGCCCCGGATCAAACGGGAGGGCTTCCACTTTTCCGTGATCACTCAGGGGTCCTTTTCTTGCTCATCACCTCTATAGGTGACTTCCAACCCTCTTCAGGGTCCCCTGGTGGGAGAAAACCAGACAGTAGAGGGAGCAATTGCCCCACATGTCCACCAATGCTGCGATCGCAAACCAGAAGCCCTTCTTACCACTGACCCAGTGCTATTAAGGAGGCTCTATGAGTCCTGAAGAAACTCCAAGAATAAATCCTCTGGTAGGAAAATAACCCTGTCAAAAATTACAATGGAGTTTATGTGGCACGTTGCCTAATAAAGAAGTTCTTCATTCTGCTAATTATGTTGAGGTGTATTCTGAGATCTTACCATTTTCTATGAGAAAGAATGCCAACTCTCATAGACATCATCCAGCATGATTGAAGTTAAGTATTAAAGCTATTCAATATTAAGGATATGAAGTTATATCCCTCATATTTGGTATCTTTCAATTTACCAAGAACTTTGGATATACTGTGCAAAAACTGATTATTTAATGAAATAAATCATCCTTTGAATTAGCTTTGAATATTTCTTCTTCTTCTTCATTCTGGCAACTTTAAATTGCCAGAATGAAGCCACCTCCTTGGCTTTTTCCAAAAATAAATCATTAATGGTACATGTTCTTGGTAGTAGTTGACACACCAGAAGATAGACCAGGCTCTGTATCTTTCCACATTCACATAGCATGTTGTTATCTGCTCAGAGCCTCCACTTGAGCATATTGGTTTTTACATTTAGATCAGATTCTTTAAAGTTATTCCTTGCTCAGTGGTCTCCTTCCTCAGTCTTTTAATTCAGTTTTGTTCTTGTGCACTCTCAGGAATGTTTCTTCTTGCCATAAAGCTGTTCCTAGATCTGAGTCAGTGGGCTTGGGGCATATGTCCATTTAGAGTATATTTAAAAAGCTGGAAAATGGTGCTAATGACATCTAGTGGTGAATTATGGCACTACAATTTGTTATGGCTAAAGGAAACTTGGCTTGAAGGCCAGATTTAGATAAGACTCTTGCTGTCCTTAGAAACATTCACTTTTTAAGACTGCAGCTGGGAAAAGGGAAAAAAACTTTTGGGCTGCTTAACGGTATGGCAGAGACTATGAACTAATTTGAAATCAGCCTGCCTGAATTACGAATATAAATATTAACTGAGTTGTGATGTGGAACTATTTCCCTGCAGGAGAAACACACATCATATTTTGAGATGATGGAATATTTTGGATTACAAATCTTTGATTGATGAACAATTTTTATTATAAAGACCACCTACAAAAAATGAAATGGATGTCCCATCCTCAGCTTTAAAAAAACATCTCTAACACCTGTCCCCAAAGTCTTCAGTTTGATATACCACCAAGAAAATGTGGATGAAGATCAGAAAGAAATTCTTTCTATGTTGAAATCAATACAAAAGACTATTGCTTTAGCTCATGATAAGACTAGAAATAACACAAAGGAGATAAAATAAAAATTTTCTAATCTAAATTTACAAACCCAGAACATGACTACAAAGAAGGAACTAGCAACCCAGAAAACAGAAGAAAAACTAGAGGAAAAAATGGAGGGCCTAAAGGAAGGAACTAACCAACAGATTCAGAAAACTGAAGAATTAGAAGGAGTGATAATATCAGAAGTGGAAAATATATCTTACCGATCAAAAACTCAGAATACATTTGAGGAAAAGCAAGAACTGATTGAATGGAAAATAGAGCTGTTAGGAGAACTGTGGGGAACTGGAGAAGAAGGGAGGCTGTTTAAAGAATATCAATGGGTTCACTCTTCCAAAAGTACTTTAATCAAATGGTCTTTCTTAGTCCAAACAATATATACAAATATAGAGGAAAAATTACTTGATGATTCAAATGCATTGACTTGGAAAGTTAGTTGGCAAAGGAAGAAAGCTAGAGTAAGACTGAAGAAAACAGAGGTTTTGATCCATTAGATGAAATATTATATTATTAACTAAATGTTTGAATATGGTGGAGAATAGATAATTGCTAGAAATAGAAGTATTATCATAACTAGAAAGATAAGATTTGTAATTAGAATATTAGATTTTGGAATGAAAAGGGAAACAGGAAAATGCTAAGAAGTTTGAATAAGGGAAGCTTTTGGTTACCCAAATATAACTTACTTTGAAATTATAAACAACAGAGACATTTTGAACACTGATGAGAAATTAAAATGAAAAAAAGCAAAAACAGGATACTGATTGAACATATGGATATTAAGTGCAAATGCAATTAAGATGTTTTAGTTAGAAAAGTTATCTAAGACTGACATTATTGATATTATGAGAAAAATGTAACAAAGATGTTGATATTCAACTGAATATTTATTAATAACAATAAGAATTGTATTTGTCTAGTATGGGAAAACAGTTACTACTGGAAGAAGAGAGGAAACATTTGATGGCGTAATATTGGATCTAGATTGAAGAAGTTAATATATACCACTGAATTACTAATGGACCCAGACAACACATTGTCTATTAAATATTTGACTGTAAAACTAGAAAATTAATAAAATATGTCTTTAAAAAAACTGGATGTATTTTTCTCAAGAGTCATGGGAGTTTTAGTTCCACGGTAATGGAGTTTATGATTTTTACTAAAGGGAAAGGACCAATAAATTTAGATCCCAGCTCTTTACATGGCAAAAGGGCTGCGTTTTAAGTTTGCTGCTGTTCACCCTGTTGACCCATGACTGTTTGCTAGGTTTGCCACCAACCATATTGTGAAGTTTGCAGATGATACAACAGTAGTAGGCCTTATTCAGGATGACAAGGTGGAAGCTTACTGCAAGGAGGTTGAGGGGTTGGTGAACTGGTGTAAGGAAAACAGCCTAATGTTAAATACTGGAAAAATCAAAGAGATCATTGTTGATTTCAGAAAAGACAGGCACAGCCACAGTTCTCTGTGCATTAATGATTCACCTGTGGAGATGGTTACCAGCATCAAATTCCTGGGTGTGCAGCTAATGAGTAGGCTAGTGAGCTACTGAGCAGCTAGTGAGAAACTGGTGAAGTGGGCACAGCAGTGCCTGCATTTTCTGCATCACATGAGAAAAACAGATCTTTCTTCCCCTGTCCTTACCATTTTCTACAGGGGGACGATCGAGAGCATTCTGTCATACAGCATCACAGTCTGATTTGGAAACATCACTGCTTCAGACAGGAAGGTGATGCAGAGAGTGATGAAGCGGTTGTGAGGCCCCTTCTCAAGAAGCCTACCCTGGACCTGGCTGATTTAAATAACTTCCGCCCAGTCTCCAATCTCCCCTCTTTGGGGAAGATTGTAGAGAGAGTGGTGGCGCTCCATCTCCGACGGTCTCTGGATGAAGCGGATTACCTAGACCCTTTTCAATCTGGCTTCAGGCCCTGCTTCAGCACAGAAACTGCTTTGGTTGCGCTGAAGGATGATCTCTGGCGGGCCCGAGACAGGGGTTATTCCTCTGTCTTGGTGCTACTTGACCTCTCAGCGGCTTTTGATACCATCGATCATGGTATCCTTTTGCGACGACTTGGAGGGATGGGAGTGGGAGGCACCGTTTTACGGTGGTTCTCCTCCTACCTCTCTGGCCGGTCGCAATCAGTACTCGTGGGGGGGCAGAGGTCAACCCCAAGGCCCCTTGAATGCAGGGTGCCGCAGGGGTCGGTCCTCTCCCCCCTCCTATTTAACATTTACATGAGATCATCAGAGAGCACAGGGTGAGGTTTCATCAGTATGCTGATGATACCCAGCTATATATCTCTTCCCCGAGCTCTCTCAGTGAAGCGGCTGATGTGATGGGCCGTTGCCTTGAAGCCGTGAGGGTCTGGATGGGGATTAACAGACTCAGACTCAATCCTGACAAGACCGAATGGCTTTGGATGTTGCCTCCCAAGGATCATGTTAACTGTCCAGTGTTGACTCTAGCAGGGGAAAATATACTCCCTTCGGAGCGGGTTCGCAACTTGGGTGTTCTCCTTGATCCACAGCTGAAATTGGAACATCATTTGACGGCTGTGGCTCGGCGGACCTTTGCACAAGTTCGTCTGTTGCACCAGTTGCAACCCTACCTGGACCAGGAGGCTCTCCTTACAGTCACTTATGCCCTTGTCACCTCACGCCTGGACTACTGCAACGCGCTCTATATGGGGCTACCCTTGAAAAGTATTCAGAGACTACAGTTGGTCCAGAATGCAGCCGCGTGAGTGATAGTGGGTGTTCCTCGGTACACCCAAGTTACACCTATCCTCCATGAGCTGCACTGGTTGCCTATTAGTCTTCGGGTCCAATTCAAGGTGTTAGGTATTACCTTTAAAGCTCTATATGGCTCAGGGCCAGGCTATTTGCGAGACCGCCTACTACCTCATAGTTCCCTTCGTCCTGTTAGATCCCACAGGCTGGGCCTCCTTCAGGTCCCGTTGGCCAAGCAGTGCCATTTGGTGGGGCTGCGGGGGAGGGCTTTCTCTGTGATGGCGCCCACGTCTTGGAACCAGCTCCCCCCGGAGATTAGGACCGCTCCCACCCTGTTGGTTTTCCTCAAGCTGCTTAAGACCTGGCTTTTCTAGCAGGCCTGGGGTTTATAAAATCTGATCCCTGGGTGAATGTTATTGTATTGTTTGTTTTGTTAAGTTATGTCATGTTTTTATTGTTAGCCGCCTGGAGTCCTGTGTGGGCGGTCTATAAATTTTAATAAATAAATAAATAAAAGATGGCTGAAAAGATCATTGACAGCTCCCTCCCTTCCAGGACATAGCACAAAAGTGTTGCTTGAGCAGGGTCTGCAAGATCATCTGGGACACTACACATCCTCTTCATGACCTGTTTTCCTTGTTACCTTCTGGGAGGAGGCTTCATAGTATCCATAGCAGAACATCTAGATTCAGCCATAGTTTCATTCCATATAGTATTAACCTTGTGAACTCTCAAGCTTCCTCCTTCTGTTATATATTCAAGATGGACAGTATTTAATATTTATTTGTTACGTATATGTTGTATATAGTATGTTTAGGTGTGTGTCATGTATGTGTTTCACTTTGAGAGCGGGCAACTAAATTTTATTTTTAATGTGTGTTGTTGTGCCCACAGTAAAAAAATGATAATAAAGGTTATCTTATCTATCTTATATTTGACTTTTTCTGGGTCCATTTCCATCCCTTCATTAGAGATTTGATATTCTAAGTAGTCAAGGCAGATTTGGTGGAACTCACATTTGATAGCCTGGCATAAAGGTTTGCTTTTAATAATTTTTTGAGCACTTCGTGAACTGATCTGACATGTTCTTCCATCGTTTCAGTAAAGATGAGGATCTCGTCAAGGTAAACTAAAACTCTTTCATATAAATAGTCATGCAACATCTCATTTATCAACAGGAGAGAACGATCTAATGGTAAGTCAAGCCATCTCTCCCTTCATCATCCCCGTTAACCTTATAGTGCCTAAGACCAGGGTCCAGACATAAATAGATGTCCCAATAGATTCAGGCTGCACCCAATGCCTAATCAATCTCTCAATGATGCTTAGATTAGGGATCCAAACCAAACGGTTACCCCTGGCCATGAAGTTTAAGCAGGTCGATGGGTCATTAATTGGAAGATCACTTACAACGCACCTAACTGAACCAATGCAATTGGAAATGGGACAGCATTGGGAAATTATCCGGTTTGTGATAATCCCCAAAATGACCAAAACTGTGATCCTGAGACTGGCTTGGCTTGACAATGGCACCTTACTATATGGTGAGAAAACAGGGTGAGAACCATGAAACTAGGAAGGGGCCCTCTTCCTCCAACTCATAACGGTCAGGAAAAGAAAGTCACCTTCCCTGAAAGAGAGAATGAACCAAAGGAGCATTTGGAAATCACAACAGAGCAGTTACCAGGGATCCAACTCATTCCAAAGGAATACCAAAATCTGGCAAGGTGTTCAGTGAAAAGGAATGTGATGTACTCCCCCCTCACCGTACCACCGACTGTGCAATAGAAATTCTGCCAGGAGCGAAACCCCCTAAGTCAAAATGTATTCTATGACCCCCAGAGAGATGAATAAACTAAGAAAATACATTGGCAAAAACCTAGCTAGGGTTTCATTCAGCCAGCTAAATCAGGAATAGTTGCCCCCATGTTATTCAAAAAAAAAAAAGATGGAACACTGATTTCAAAGGCTTAAATGCTGTTTGCATGGAAAACATGTATTCACTTCCCTTATGAAGGACATATTAACTCACTTGGCTAATGGAAAATTTTTCACTAAACTGGACCTGCAGAAAGCTTACTACTGAGTAAGAATTAAGGAGGGAGATGAATGGAAAACCTCTTTTAATTGCCTGCTGGGGAGTTTCCAATTCAAAGTAATGCCCTTTGGTCTCCAGGGGACACCTGCCATGTTTATGCAGTTGATAAATGAGGTGTTGCATGACCATCTATATCAGGGCTTTTCAACCAGTGGTATGGATACCACCTGTGGTACATTGGCACCTGGCTGGTGGTACATGACCATCCTAGAAAAGCAGTAACGGGGGAAGGGAATGAAAGCACTGCCAGGCGGGCAGGCAGGTGTCTTGCTCAGCTGTGCCTTGGGGGCACTTTTTTCAGTACCATTGTAACTTCGAACAGTCACTAAGCGAACTGTTGTAAGTCAAGGACTACCTGTACTTTGTCACTTTTTTCCTTTTCATCATGTTTTTGACACCTTGCTAGACGAGTTGTGGTACTCATATATTGCCATATCCTAAAAGTGGTACAATGGGTGAAAAGGTTGAAAAGCTCTGATCTATACAAAGGGGTTCTAGTTTACCGTGATGATATCCTCATCTTTACTGAAATGATGGAGGAACACATCAGATTAGTTCACAAAATGCTCAAAAAATATTAAAAGCAAATCTTTAAGCCAAAAACTATCCAAATGTGAGTTCCACCATATTTGCCTTGACTACCTAGGGTATTGAATCTCTAACAAAGGAATGGAAAATCAAAGCCATTCTGGAATGGCAACCCCCTCGAACTCGCAAGTAACTGTAGAGCTTTTGGGGGTTTGCTAACTTTTACCGAGAGTTCATCCCCTCCTTTGCAAAAATAGTCCTGCCGATTACTGAACTTTTAAAAACAGGAAAAAGGGCGGCAAAACTCTATCCCAGTCAACCTTTAAAATGGACTATGCAATGCCAAGTAGCATTTGAACACTTCAAAAGGTTGTTCACAGGAGAACCAGTTCTCAAACACCCTAACTCTGAAGAGCAGTTTATCATCCAAGCAGATGCTAGTGATGTTGTGCGGGGGCAGTTCTTCAAAAAAAACCAGGAAGGGAAACCTACAACCATGTGCATACACCTCCAGAAACCTCACCACACAGAGCGGCAATGGGCTGTGTGGGAGAAGGAGGCATTTGCTATTCGATGGACATTGCTGACCTGGCACCATTTCTTAGAGGGGAGTAAAACACCATTTGAAATGTGGACTGGCCATAAAAACTTGAGGCACTTAGAACCCTTCAAAAATTATCTCCCAAGCAGCTTTGATGGGCGCAATATTTCAATCACTTTAACTTCTAGCTCAGTGGTTCTCAACCTTTTTAACCCCCAACCGGTCGTAAGTCGAGGACTACTCAACCGGTCGTAAGTCGAGGACTACTCAACTGGTGCAGCACCGTTTGCAGAATGGGACTTTTGGCGGGCTCAGCAAGGCAGAGACAGCCTGGACAATTCCTATTGGCTTTTGAAAGCCAATAGAATTAGACTCTATTCAAGAGAGTCTATTCTATTGGCTTTCAATAGAATAGACTCTTTCAATAGAATAGACTAAATAGAATAGAATAAAAGGGAAGACTGGCTCTGAGTCTTCTCTCTGAGAGCGGGAGCCATCATTGTTCTTCCCCAATGGAGTGAACAGATTAGCTAATGCAGGATCGGCAGTGGCTGGAAGGTTCAGCTGGAGCTCTACCAATTCAGTACATGAATCTGGAGCTCGGGCAGCCTCTGCTGTAGCCAGCAGCAGCACACAGTCCTTGGGAGGGATCAGCTGGAGCTGGGAGCTTCCTGAGCTCTGCTAAGGCCCCCAGGATTGACATGCAGAGCTCCAACTGATCGGCACTACCCAGAACGACCAGTTGGGTGGCTCTGCCAGAGCCCCAGAAGGCAGCATGCCTGGAAGAAAAAGGAAAGAGACAGGGAAAAAAGGAGAAAGGACTTGAAAAGGGAGGGGTTTTGGTGGGAGAGAGAGAGAGAGAGAGAAAGAAGGAGAATGAGGAATGGAGGTTTGGTGTGGGGAAAATCTGAGAGAGGGAGAAGGAAATATAGAGTAAGAGAGGTTTCTGTGTGGCAAGCCTGAGAGAGAAGAGGAAATAGGGGAGGAAAAGTTTCTGTGTGTTTCTCACACTCGCATTTGTTTTTCTTTTTTCTCACACTGTTCTTGGTGAAGTCTTTGTTGCTACAGCTCCTGGTTTCTAAACATTTTTTTGCTTTGTTACATAAATTTGTAATTGGCTGTACTAGAAATAATGAAGGACCTTTAATGCCCAAGGGGGGGTCACCTTTGTATTCTGTGGAATACGTTTTAAGTTTAGAACTGGTACATTATTTTTTTGCTCTCTCCCCAGAAAAAAGTAGCAGTAATTTAGTAGATAATTGTGTGGATACAAATACATATAATGATATAAGGAATATTAAAGATTAACATCAAATTCAAAAGAAACCAGAACTTTATGGATAGCCAATTAGAAAAGACTTATGGGAGACTGATTTTTTTACCTAGTAACTGTAGCAAGATTATACTCAAAATTGGAAAAATACTGAAATACTTAGAGTGGAGAAATGGGTTGTCAAGAAAGATAATGGAATTAGCAGAAATGGCAAAATTGATCTGTTTGATCAGGGGTGAGACAATAAATACTTTCGGGCTTTTTGTTCAAAATGGTGATTTCCTGTTTTCAAAGGGTTGAATATTATAGACTAGGCCAAGGCAAAGTTATTATTGCTGATATATTCTTTTGTTAGTACTGTATTTATTGGTATTTTAGTAATAGCAATTTTTAATCCCTAGAAATAATTATATCAAGAAAAAGAAAAATTGACTCTGAATGCAGGATATTCCAAGAACAGTAAACTTACGATTACTTTTTCATACAGTACAAGGAAAAAGCTGTTTGTCTGATTTGCCAGAATTAGTGTCTGTCTTCAAGGAATACAATTTGCGCCAAAGCTACAAAACTCAACATAAAGATAAATATGATAGTTTTTTGGGTGGACAAATGAGAAAAGATAAAATATTAAAACTGAAAAATGGATTGACAATTCAGCAAAATATTTTTGTAAAGTAAAAGCAGCTAAAAAAGCAGCAAGTTTTCAAGTTGCCAAACTAATAGCATGTACTGGCAGACCATTCATAGAGGCAGAATTTCTTTCTGTTGCTAAAGAGATGTGTCAGAGATGGTTGATTTATTTAGTACACTGAGTCTTTCAGGACCTGCAATTATACGAAGGATTGAAGAAATCGGAGACAATTTGATTCAGCATTTGCAAAACTTCTCAAAAAAACTTTGCTATTTTTCATTGGCACTAACAAAAGCAATCATGTTCACGATTCTGCACAATTTCTAATTTTCATTCATGGGACAAATGATTATTTCAAAGTCACAGAGGAGCTTGCTGCATTGAAAAGCATCAAAAGACAAACAACAGGAGAGGATATCTATGAAATGGTTCGCCAAACTGTAATGATTTGAGGCTGGACTGGGGTAAACTAGCCAGTGTGACAACTGATGGTGCTCCTAGCATGGTGGGGTCTACAAAAGGCATGGTTGCACGCATTAACCAAGAGATAAACAAACACAACCATTTGCATCCAATAGCCATACACTGCCTCATCCACCAACAACCGTTATGTTGTAAATCACTGAAGTGGGGCTCTGTCATGAAAATTGTGGTATCTTCATTAGAGCTCATGCACTAAACCACAGACAGTTTCAGGAGTTTCTGTCTGAGCTAAATGTTGCCTATGAAGGAATTCTGTATCACACAGAAGTCTGTTGGCTGAGTCGAGGGAGAGTTTTGAAATGTTTTTATGACTTACTTCCAGAGGTTTCCCCTTTTCAAAAAACAAAGAAGTACCAGAGTTCAAAGATGCTGAATGGAAATGGCACCTTGCCTTTCTGACAGATGTAACAGAGTTACTCAACAGTTTCAATGTGCAACTACACGGAAAGGAGAAGCTCATCTGTGATATGTATTCACATGTGAAAGCATTTGAAGTAAAATTGGACATACTCATTAAACAAGTGAATTATTGCAAAAGGAGTTTCAAAGTAGATTTAAAGAGCTTCGTCTCCATGAACAAGACATACAACTTTTCCGGAACCCATTTTCTATTGACATTGAAACTGTTGATCCGATTTACCAAATGGAACTGGCCAAGCTACAGAATTGTGACTCTCTGAAAGACACATTCAAGCCAAACAGCCTTACTAATTTCTATGCATCTCTCCCCTCTGAGACATATCTTAACCTCAAGAACCATGCACTTAAAATGGCAACCATCTTTGGCAGCACCTATGTCTGTGAACGTACCTCCAACCAGATCCAGACTAACTGATGCTCACTTGCATCACTTGTTACGACTAGCAGTGACAAATATGTAACCAGACATTGACTATCTCATAAGCCAAAAGAAGACCCATACTTCCCATTGAAATACTAATAAGCTTATGTTAATTAAAATTATTTTTCATTTTAAATATTGTATTGTTTTTTCCTGGGTTTCTTTGTACTACAAATAAGATATATGTGGTGCACATAGGAATTCATTCAATGAATGTAAAAAAAAACAGACCCAGAAGAAAATATTCAAATATAGACAAATAATTAACTCAAATAGATTTTTATTAATAAAACTTATTAACATTATATCATTATTTTTTTTCAAACTATAGTCCAGCCCCCCAACAGTCTGAGAGATAATGAACTGGCCCCCAGTTTAAAAAGTTTGGGAACCCCTGCCTATGATACTATGTTAACAACCAGCAAACTAACTGGGCAGACCCTCTGCCTTTTGCTGAAGTGGCATACAATAATACTGTGCATAGCAGTACTGGACACACTCCTTTTAAAGTAGCTATTGGCAGGGAATTTGCTCAGATGCCTGAATATCTCCTTCCTCACTAACACTGATTAAGTGGGTAAGCTCACAGCAAAGTGTTTGGGCAAACATAAAATGTGTCTTAGCCAAAGCCACAAAGATTCAAAAGAAGCAGGCAGACATTTCCAGGAACTTCTTTGTCTCTAGGAGAGTCCGACTGTTACTTTCTGAAACAAATCTGGCTGAAGCCATCTTAGTTATTCTAAGTTGCCACACAGATTGGGAGGAGGTAGGGGAAGGACAGCAAAACATGGAGGGGTTCCATGGGAACCAAGGTCATTCCTACTGGTGCTGAAAGTTGGAGAGAAGGAATGTCACAGAGCCCGCCAATTGCCCTCATTGGGTTAGCATGATCAATGACATAGTAGGGGAGTGAGAAGTGTTACATTTAGTTACATTGAATCCATGTGAGAATTTTAGAGTTGGTTTCACTTTTGATCATGCCAATATTATGTTTCCAATAAATATGTTCTTTGAAGAAACTTCAAGCCTCAGAGTTCTGATTTGTTTGAGTTCATTAGTCGGAACCCTGCCACAGTCACTAAATTTACTGCTTCACTGATGGTGATATCAACTTGTTTCACATGTGCAGATGTGCCCTACACTGGAGCAGCATACTCTGCTGCAAAGATGCTCAAGGCCAAAGCTAATGTATGCAATATAGATGGCTGAGCTCTCCATTTGTAGTTTATGAATTTTCTGATTGTTCTGTTCTGAGTGTTGGTAAGGCTTTGAGACGAGACAGGAGTAACAACAGTTGCTTCTTTATTCAATCTTCAACAGAACAACACAAAATGGCGTGGATCCCTTTTTTTCCAATTTTTATTATTTTAGACCAACAAAACAAAACAAAACACATCAAACATTACACATATACACACGTAATATATCCTTTTTTGTTAACAGCAGTTTGTAACAGTACTCTTCTATTCTTTACATTTCCCCCCTCTTTCTTTTTTGAAATATTTGTCCTTATTGCCCCATTGTTTCTTATTTACATTTTCCTTCTTTCATATTCTACTACTTACTAGGAATTCAACATTATTCGTTGTGGTAACACTCATATTTTTTATAAGATTCAACCGGAATTCCATCTAAGCATGGTGATCATACAAATATTCTCATATTATTTAGTGCATATACTGTTTCTACTCTAATACTATTTCCAACATTAAAATTCACCCCTTTTCATCCAAGTATATTTATTTAATTTTATTTTTCTTTGACATATATAATAATTCCTCCTTTCTTATTTTATGCTAATATTGTGTATAATGTTTCTAATTTTTACTTTCTCTAGTAATTTTCTATAATCCTATTTTATGTAAACTTTCTAAAGATACATCACATCTATATCCAATTTCCTTAAATTGTTAAACGTCTAAACTCTTTTTCTCGATATTATAGAAAAGAGCTTAATTACGTCTCCCATTTTTAACTTGACCTATTTTTTTGTTTTTATTTTGTTTTGTACTTCTTGTCTCTATAAGTCTTCCTTTTACTTCTCTTTCTAACCTTTCTCTTTCTTGTAACTTTTGTATTTCTCGCTCTCGATCTACTTCCTCTAATAGATCTTCATCATAACTTTTACTCTCCGGGTCTTCCCTACTTTCTTGTTCTTCTCCTTGTGAAAAGTAACTCTTATAAAAGTCCTGTGCTTTTTCAAGTGTATCTATCTTGTATTTTTTCTCCTGCCAAGTTAAAAATATGCCTTCAGGTATTAACCAACGAAACTTGACTTTATATTTAATTAATTGAGTTGTTAAAAACTGGTATTCTCATCTCTGATTTCGTATACTATGTGGTATTTGTTTTAATACAATTATTTCTTTACCCTTATACATTATTGATTCATCTCTCATTTTTTTATATATTTCATCCCTTATTGATCTTCTAGTAAACCTTATATGCACCTCTCTCACCAATCTATGCCTTCATGCATAATTTGTGTATACTTTATATGTTTCATCCATGTCTCTTTTTACTTCCAATTTTTCTTTGCCTAAAATCACCGCCAAAATCTCTGCCATCTTTTCTCCCAAATCTTCCTCCTTTTCCTCAACAATATTTTGAAATCTTAAATAAAACGAAGCTTTGTTCATTTCCAGAAAAGCAATAGATTCAGTCAACTCCCTATTTGCTTGATCAGAATTCTGTAACATCCCTTCTATTTTACTATCAACAAGCTCCATTTTTGTTTCAACTTTTTGAATTCTTTGATCATTTTCCATCATTGTTTGTTGTATATTACCTATCTTATCATTCATATTTTTAATTTCATCTCTCATTTTTCCAATATCATTCTTAATTTCTTTATGATGTATTTTCATTTCTTCATGATTATTTGCTATTGCCTCTTGGGTCATCATCATTGTTTCTTGAATCGTTTGTAGTGTTATCTGCAAACTTTGTGGGTTCATTGCCAATTCTACTTTTTCTTTTTCTTTCCCCAACATGATTCTTTGGCCTGAAGGAGAGGCCATTGTATTTGTGGGACTTGTAACTGTTTTTTTTGCTAACTTTAGTTGTAGTTACAGTACTTGTCATTTTTATAACTTGAATAATATTTCTCCACTTTTGCATAAAGAATATGTATAATACTTCTAACTATAAATCAATATATATGACTATAATATCATTGTATAACATTAACCTTAACAACTAAAATTACAAGTAAAGTTGTACCTTTCCTTATCCCACTATTTATCTTGTACGCAGAAGAACTAGAGATCAAATTACCAATATATGCTGGATCATGGAGAAAGCTAGGGAGTTCCAGAAAAACATCTACTTCTGCTTCATTGACTATGCTAAAGCCTTTGATTGTGTGGATCACAACAAATTGTGGCAAGTTCTTAAAGAGATGGGAATACCAGACCATCTTATTTGTCTCTTGAGAAACCTATATGCGGGTCAAGAAGCAACAGTGAGAACTGGACACGGAACCACTGATTGGTTCAAAATTGGAAAAGGAGTCCAGCAAGGCTGTATACTGTCGCCCTGCCTATTTATCTTATATGCAGAGCACATCATGAGAAAGGCAGGGCTAGATGAAACAAAAGTTGGAATTAAGATTGCCGGAGAAATATCAACAACCTAAGATATGCAAATGATACCACTCTAATGGCAGAAAGTGAAGAGGAACTAAAGAGCCTCTTGATGCAGGTGAAGAAGGAGAGTGCAAAAGTTGGCTTGAAACTCAACATTAAGGAAAACCAAAATCATGGCATCGGCCCTCTCAATTCCTGGCAAATAGATGGGGAAGAAATGGAGGTAGTGACAGATTTTATTTTTCTGGGCTCAAAGATCACCTAAGATGGGACTGCCAGCCAAGAAATTAAACGATGCTTGCTCCTGCGGGATGAAAGCTATGGCAAATCTAAACAGCATTCTAAAAAGCAGAGACATCACCCTGCCAACAAAAGTGCGTATAGTCCAGGCCCTGGTTTTCCCAGTTGCACTGTATGGCTGTGAAAGTTGGACCATAAGAAAGGCTGAGCGCAAAAGAATTGAGGCCTTTGAACTATGGTGCTAGAGAAGACTCCTGCGAGTCCCTTGGACTGCAAGGCGTTCAAACCAGTCAGTCCTAGAAGAGATCAACCCCGACTGCTCTTTAGAAGGCCAGATCCTGAAGTTGAAACTCCAATACTTTGGCCACCTAATGAGAAGGAAGGACTCACTGGAGAAGGGCCTAATGCTGGGAAAGATTGAGGGCAATAGAAGAAGGGGACGACAGAGAATGAGATGTCTGGATGGAGTCACTGAAGCAGTAGGTGTGAACTTAAATGGACTCCAGAAGATGGTAGAGGACAGGAAGACCTGGAGGAACATTGTCCATGGGGTTGCGATGGGTCAGACACGACTTCGCAATTAACAACAACTATATATATATATATAATAAAATATATATATAATAAAATCCAAAAAAGAGGTCGATCACCAAGAGGAATAAAATATTAAAAATTTATTAACCGGGTTTTTGTTGGTAAATCATCCAACATCATCAGGGTTTTAAAAGATAGGTGCTGGGGCGTCTTTTATAAGGTGTTAGTAGCCTGCATCCGGCTTCTAAGGCGTGTTAACGGGCCCAGCTGGTCGTGCCGTTCATTATATGTCATTCTCCAACTGTAAGTATTAGATCTGGGAGTAAGAGGAATCCCTTTCATCCCGCATGCTGGTCGTCTCCCTCCTCCCTCATCTTCCTGTATATGGATAGAGAGGGGGGGAGGTTCTCCCTCTATTCCATTAACCCTTCCAGTCATAGTGTCATTAGGCCCGCCCATCCTTGGGTGAGATATGCCACTAACCCTCCCTCCTCTCTCTCTCCCTCTCCCCCTCTCTAATTCCCTCTCATCCTCCACCTCCCTAACTTCCTTGATGGTTACTAATTCTATGTCAACAACGCTATTCTCTCCCCCCTCTTTTCCACATATGTCCAGATGCCTCCTCCTCGCATGGGTAACAGCCCCCTGATGTCTTAAGCATCTCAAATCAATCGTTCGTTCCCCCCCCCCACATATCATGAAATCCCTCCGTTTTTGTTGGTCAATCACCAGTCTGTCACTCATACTATGCCCGGGGATGTCAGAGTTTGTATCCACAATGTTCAGTAGGGGGGCGGGGATCCCTTCCACTTTCCGGTTCTCCATCATCGGTATCCCAGAGGGTTCATTCGCAGAAGTCTGTTGGTCATGGGGGGTGTCCTGGTCTATCAGTCGGGAGCCTTCCGTCTCTTTCCAACAGGAGCGGATCGTCGCTCCCCCCCCCCTTTGCCTCCTCCTCCCGTTCAAGGGAGTTCTGTGATGCTGGCAATTACGCACGGTGTAGGGAGGTGCGGCCGGTCGGGGGTGTCTGTCCCCATGTTAGTCCAATCGTGAGGGGTACTCTGATCCCTCACCCGGAGGTCCATGTCCCTCCGGCAGGCCCGGGTTACCACCCCATAGCCACCCGTTACCCCACTGCGTGGGATGCTGTCAGACTGCTATTCTTTCTTGGGGCAATCAGCTGTAACTTGTGGAGATGTTCCAGATTCCCCACTGGCTAAATCTGTCTGGGCCATGATGGTAGTGTTCCTCTCTCGATCAGGGGGCAAGCTTCTCTGACGATTGTAAAATTGATTAGCCCACCAGTTCTTAACGACAGCTGTGCAGGACACATGTCTATATGCCAATTGATGGAGTTATCGTCCGAGAGCCAGGCTTCCTTCAATAATCGTCCCCCTTTGGTGGCATCACTAGCCAAGACTTGGACACCATCAAAGTCGAAGCGGTGATTATATTCAGCCATATGTGACCAGATCTGCGAATATTGCTCGCCCCTCTTGACCGCTAACCTATGCTCGTGTATCCGAGTCCCCAATTTCTTAGATGTTTCGCCTATGTAATTGCGTGGGCAGTCCATGCAGCTGATCTTATATATTACTGCTGATTTTTGTGGGGTAGGTAGCGGATCTTTGGGGCGCATGATTTTAGATTGCAAATTCTGGTCAGGCCTGTGAGCCACCTTATATTATATGGGGCCAGAAGTCTAGCCGTGGCCTCGGACACATTGGTAATATATGGCAAAATAACACATACAGTTTGTGTTTGGGGTTCCTCGTGCCGGTTATGTTGGGGTCCGGGCATCTTGCTGTGACGTCTTATAAATCCAGTAGGGTATGCATTCAATTGGAAAGTGCGAAACAGGTGTTTTCTTTCTTCTATCCTAAGCTCTTCCGTGCTGCAGTGCGTATGTACACGCCCAAACAGCGTTTTGACACATCCAATTTTATGGGACACCGGATGATTACTATTATAATGGAGGATCCGGTCTGTATGTGTGGGCTTGCGATAAACCCTGGTACTGATGGAACCATCCAGCCTTCGTCGGATAAGTACATCTAAAAAGGCTATCGAGCCCCGATCCACCTCCTCCATAGTAAACTTAATGTCGGGATAAACCGAATTCAGTATCCTCATAAAATTGGTTTGTCTCTACGTTTTGCGATGATAAAAGTGTCGTCTATGTACCGAGCCCAAAACTTGGGCCGGTATTGGGCCATAGCCTCATGTTCCAACTGCTGGAGAACCGCCTCTGAAATTACACTGGATATGGGGGAGCCTATAGGGGTACCCTTGATCTGTTCGTACGTGACATCCTGAAAAGTAAAATACATAGTCAGGCAAAGCTCTACTAGTTCTAGCAGGTCCTCCGCCCGTAGGGAGTCTCGGCACTGGGTCTCCTCTCGTGTCCTCAATTGCCTTCTCAGGACATCTATGGCAAGCCCCCGAGGGATGGAGGTGAAGAGGGAGGTGACGTCAATCACCTCATCCTCCTCCACCCTGAGGGCCCTGATTTTATTAAGAAACTCTCCCGCAGAACTAACAGTGGTGGAACTATCTTCTACCAGGTAGGCAATGCGCTCACTCAACCACTTCGCCAGCCCAGAAATGGGCGTACCCCGAAAGGAAACAATGGGGCGAAGTGGGATGCCCTCTTTATGGATCTTCGGAAGTCCATAAAACCTGGGTAGAGCTGAGTCCTTAGGACGTATTCTTCTCAGGGTGTCATCGTCCACCCTCTTGGCACGTTTATACTTGTTAAGTGCCTTATTAATCTTATTGGTCATTGAAATCATAGGGTCCCTTTTAGAAACTCTGTAGGCCATGATGTCTCCAAGTAGTTCTAATGCCTTGGGTATATATGACACCCTGTCCATTATTACAGTGGCCCTACCCTTGTCAGCTGGTAGTATGACAATAGATTTATCTCTTTTAAGCTGTTCCAGGGCCATAACTTCCTCTCTAGAGAGGGTTTTGTGCCATCTGTGTTGCCTAAGCAACCCAGCGACCTGTTGTTTAACAGAGTTTCTGGAGTCCTCCCCCATCTCCCTGCAATGCATGGCAGGCTCCAATGCTGTTACAAAATCCAGCAGGTGTGCATCCATGAGGTTGTGCCCTACATCACGCTGCAGTAGGTTGAGCTGGGAGTGAGTAAGCTTTTTAGAGGACAAGTTGTGAACCAACTTGTCCATATGTTCGCTACTTTTCAATTGGCGTAAGTTATTTACCTTATTGTGGAGTCGCATGCTGGTTAACCGGTTGGTTCTTTCAGCCACAGACTTAATATGTTGATTAAGTGCCTGGAAATGTTGTTCCATTAATTCCAAGGCACACTGTTCACGGTGGTGTTGAGCCCATGTCTTAAGGGCTTCTGCACGCCTATGCTGGTCATTGACGAGTGCCCGAATCGTATGATGTTGGTACTGTCGGAGTGCCTGATGGCATTCCACCGAACCTAGTGCGGGTTTTCTCCTTAATGACTTGGGTGATAAGTCCTCCCGCATACACGTGTGTAAAAAGGTTAACTTTCGATAGCAAGCTGAGATGCGGCATGTCAGCTTTTCCCAGCGCCTAGCCAAGAGCAGCACTGCTCTTTCATATTGACTAGATATCAAACTAAAAATTCGACTCTTGGGTGTATTCATAATAAAATCCAAAAAAGAGGTCAATCACCAAGAGGAATAAAATATTAAAAATTTATTAACCGAGCTTTCATTGGTAAATCATCCAATATCGTCAGGGTTTTAAAAGATAAACGCTGGGGCGTTTTTTATAAGGTGTTAGTAGCCTGCATCCGGCTTCTAAGGCATGTTAATGGGCCCAGCTGTTATATTCCTATAACACTATACACGATACATATATGTATACTATTCTCTAAGTGTTGTCACCACTCTTAATTTCATTCACTAACACTCTTACTTGAATAGTCACCTGTTTATATTTCTCTACTATGCTATTATTACTTTTCCACTTCTATTTAGTTCAATTACTCAATTACACTTATTTCTATTTCATTAATACAATTCATTAATACAATTCATTTATTTCAATACTTTTAATACATTTGCCTGAGTCCACTTTTCTACTTGTAGCTTAAACACTGCTTGTATGTGAGTGAATATTGCATCAGCCTTTTTTTCTCAGTCTCAATTTAATATGTCCACCAATCCACCAAATATCACTTCTTATTTCTTCTTCTCTGTATCCAATATTTTCAAAACATCTACTCATCACTTTGTCCAGATATATGTCAATTAAAGTCCAAGTTTCAATGTTATTTATTCTTCAAAAATAAGCTAAATTTCTCTGTAGTCTCCCTTCACCTTTTAGTCCTTATGTTAATTTTTCAAAGTCCTTCTTAATCACCTTTAATTGTCTCCAACCGTCCTTTCTCCAGTCCTTTCTTTGATTTCATTCACACCTTCCTGCCGTTTTTAAATTCCAGTCTCTCACATTTTGTGGGCTCTCAGCATTCTTCACGCTGTTCTCATTGTGCTCTATTTGCTCCCTTCTCCGCTCTGTTTCAATTTAGTTGCAGCTGTATTTCTCTCCTTATAGGTTTACTTTTCCTGCACTTTCTCTCAGCCAAATGATCCTTACCTCTTTCGGGAGTTTCCTCATCTCCTGTTACAAAGCTGTTGGTTCAATATTCCACTCCCTCTCAGGCTGCCGCCATCGCTCCAGGCCAGTCTAAAAGACCAGTTTCATCTCCGCCAATTTTAAGAGTGCTGCTTCATTCTGCTCGGGTGTTTGCTTTCCACCCGGCTTCTCTGAAGCTTCCTCTTTAATTTACCAATTTCTCCGGGATCGGCAAAGCCCTTGCTGGGCTCTTGGTGAAGATTTTCCTGGGACGTAGGAACAGAGATTTGTTCCTTCACCCATTCCACAATGATGTCACAGCCAGAAGAGACTGGCGTGGATCCCTTTTATACCCTTTTGCAGGGAGCAGCATCAACCAATAAATGCAATGTATTTTTCCTGCCTTGCCCGTGCGCAATAGGCTGAAGACAGCCTGTCTGGCCCAGGCAGCCTTGTGGTCTCTGCAGCTTCCTGCACCTGCTGTGTCAATCACAGCCTAAGACATAACACCCCTCCCCTCTTAGTTCAAAAACATAGCCCTTACTATTTTGCAATACTACAAATCTAACACATATTCTTTTTGAGTGTGTTCTGATTTCTAAGGAACACTTAAGCCTGTCCACGTACTGACAGAGATTTCACATAGTCCTGTAAATACTTTGGTGGGCCTCTGGCCCACTCTGATCATCTTGGAGTGGTTGCAAGTGCCCAGTCTGCAAGTTCACCTGCCAGGCTCAGCAGACCGGGACTTTGAGACCCACTATGTACAGGCAAACCCACATCATGCTCACTGGCCTGGTCCTGTGAACCCAAACCAGAGTTCCTTGGTGGGGTGGAATTCCCCAGGTCCACAATAGGCCCCCCTTGGGAGCACTCTTCCGTAGGTACAAGGCCTTCAGAATGAGAGGCCTGATCATCCGTTTGCATGCAATGTCCCATGGACCCAGTGCCAGAGTCAGGAGCCGCCTCGTTGGCAAAACCCCTATTTGCAGAGTGCAAAACCCTGCTTTCACAGGAAGACTGAGATCCATGATCATGGTCCTTCTCCCCCCTGAGAGCAGAGTCAGAAGAGGAAGTGTGACTGGGTAGCCTCCAGCGCAGCTGGTCAATGTGCCAATGCAACACACGACCGTCTTTCAAGGCCACTTCATATGACAGTGGCCCAGTGACTTTGCAGACCACTGCTGTCACCCAGAGATGTCCAGGTCCATAGTTCCTTGCCCAAACCGGATTGCCCACCTGAAGTCTCCTCGGTGCCCGCGGCTGTGACACCTGTGAAGCCACCCTGTCTGGGTGCAATCTGTCACATTTAGTAATGAGACAGCAACCCCAGCGGAGTTCAGCTGGGCTTTTGCCAGTAGCTGTGCAAGGTGTGGTGTGGTGGCAAAGGAGAAAATCAGCTAACCTGTGATGCCAGCTCCCGTGAGTGAGCCGCTTCAAAGCATCTTTGGTTGTACGCACCATGCACTCAGCTTGGACATTGGAAGCCAGCTGAAAGGATGCCAAAGTAGCATGATGAATCATGTTGGCTTGCAGGAAAGCCTGGAACTCAGAAGAGGTGAATTGATGCCCGTTGCCAGAGACAAGGACATCTCGCAGCCCATAAGAGGTGAAGATCCCTCTCAACACCTGGATGGTCCTGGCAGAAGTCATGGTGGGCACTGGAACAACCTCTAGCCATTTAGAGTGACTGTCCACAACAATGAGGAAGAATTGCCCCTGAAAGGGACTAGCATAGTCGATATGAACCCTTGTCCAAGGAGCATGTGTGACCTCCCACCTGTATACAGGAGCCTGTAGCATTTCAGGCCTGGACTGTTGGCAGATGTGGCAACCCTGAACCTGGGTCTCAATCTCCTTATCAAGCCCCAGCCACCAGAGATAGCTACGTGCAAGTGCCTTCCTCCAGACTATTCCCGGATGTCCCTCATGCAGAGAGTGCAAGACTTTAGTCCTCAATGAGGTTGGGATTACTACCCTGCTACTCCACAGGACACAATCCTTAAAGGTAGATAACTCATGCTTCCTTTTCCATAAACTCTGGAAATTGCTGCCATCCTGACAGCACCCATGTCAACACACGTGTTAGTGTGTGATCATTGGCTGTTTCTGCAGCCACATCCCTTGCATTGAGGGGTGACTCAGACAACTCCTGAATAGCTAGCATGTGGTTAGCTGGAGCAGGATCTGATTCTACAAGCTGTAGAGGCAACCTGCTAAGGCCATCTGTATGACCCATTTCTTTGCCTGGTTTATGAACCAAAGAGTAGAAAGAAAAATTGATCACCTCAACATTCTAGGAAAAATTATGTGTGGGGTTTGTTTGTTTGTTTGTTGCAAACAACCCCAGCAGTGGCTTATGGTCTATAAAGACCGTGAAATGGCAACCATACAAAAAGTCATGGAACTTTTTTATGCCAGCCATTATGGCCAAGGCTTCTCTGTCTATCTGTGCATAATTACGCTCAGCAGATGACAGAGTCCTTGAATAGTAGGCTACAGGAACTTGTATCCCATCAGCCTTGAGGTGACTTAAGACAGCCCCGATCCCATAAGGGGATGCATTGCAGGCTATACACACTGGCAACTGCTCATTGAAATGAGCGAGAACAGCATTTGAAGACAACAATGCCCTGACCTCAGCAAAACTCCTTTCGTGGACTTGTGTCCATTTCCATGGAGCCTGTTTGTCCAAGAACTGGTGTAACGGCTCTGCCACTGCAGCCTTGTGAGGGAGGAAAGAATGATAGAAATTTAGAAGCCCAAGGAAAGCTTGAAGCTCACTCTTCGACTTGGGGCTTGGGGTTTTAAGCTTAGATTCAGCAGGATGGATGCCTTCTGCATCTATGTGAAACCCCAGGAATTCAGTGGATGTTACTCCAATTTTGCATTTCTTTTGCTTAAGCTTCAGTCCCGCTTCGCGGAAACGCAGCAAAACAGAGAGAAGCCTTTCAGCCAGGTTTTCAAGTGATTCCTCTGCGATGAGGACATCATCGAAATATGGGCAAACTCCTGGAATGTTATGGAACATTCGCTCCATAATGCTTTGGAAAATGCCAGGGGCTACGTTAACCCCAAACTGCTCCTAACTTTGAAAGCTCCCCAGTCCGTTATTTATTTATTTATTTATTTATTTATTTATGAGACTTATATACCGCTTTAAGTGCAAGCACTCTCTAAGCGGTGTATACCAGTAAGCAATGTATATATATATTTACATTGCCCCCAACAATCTGGGTCCTCAGTTTACCTACCCCGGAAGGATGGAAGGCTGAGTCAACCTTGAGCAGGTGAGATTTGAACCGCTGACCTGCTGAACACAGTCAGCTAAAGTGGCCTGCAGTACTGCACTCTAACTGCTGTGCCACCTCGGCTCTTATGATCGTCTGGGCCTATGCCATTGCCTCATCAACCGGTAGCTGTTGATAGGCCTGAGCAAAATCAAGATTGGTGAAAACTCAGCCTCCTTTAAGCGAGGCCAAAATGTGGCTCACCACAGGCACCGGATAAGAGTGCTGCTGTAATGTTTTGTTTAACGTGCATTTATAGTCAGCACAAATGTGGACTTCCCCATTGGCCTTAAGTGGCGTGACTATGGGTGTTTCCTATGGACTGCTATCCACAGGTTCCAAAATATTTTGCTGGAGCAGTTTATCCAGCTCGGCATTAATCTTTTGCTTAGGCGCAAAGGGCACCCAATGAGGCTTAATTCTAATCAGGCCAATGGATGGGTCCAACCGCATTGCAATTGGAGGCCCCTTGTACAATCCTAGTTCTGGACTAAACACATCAGCAAACTCCTTGCAAACTTCCGCAAGACCTGCCTTTTGCAAGCTGTGTAGCCCAGTCACTTGAATCCCAAGTGCCTCGAACCAATCAAATCCAACTAGACTTGTGCGGTCACCCTCAACCACAACAATGTCCAGGAACCCTTTGAATTGCCTCCACTGCACCCTGAGCATGGCCTCCCCTTTCACCCTGACTCGGAAATTCTGAAATTCTGAAAATCTGTTAAGATCAGATTCAACAGCCTGAGTTTAACTCGCTGGCTGCTTCTACAGCAGATTTGCTTGAGGGTGTCCTGGGATATGATTGACAGAGCTGAACCTGTGTCCAACTCCATCATTAAGGGGACCCCCTGCAATTTGACATCAATGCGCAGCTTTTTCTTCAATGGTCAGTGGATCCCGGTTCTCAAAACACTTCTACAGGACGCACAGGAACCCACCCTATTCTGGCTAGGGACCCTGATACCTTTCTGAGGCAATTCTTCCGATGGACAGTCTTTCTTGCGACCCAAACAGATGGCAGCTATGTGGTCTTGCTGGCCATACGCCTAGCAAATAGCAGAGCAGAATCAGCAATCGGAGTGCTTATGGTGTCCTCCACATCCGAAACACCAAGGGAATTGAACGGCCTTGTCAGCCCTCTTGTCAGCTCGCTCTTGGGGCCTTCTCTCCACTGGTTGCTATAGATGATCGACCTCATTTTCGGAATCTGGCTCAGCTATCTCTCAAGCAACCTCTTGATGGATCCCGAACTCGTAGGGTGCTTGGAAAGCTGCAAGGCCTTGACTGCTCCTCCCGCTGCTTCATCAACCATAATTTCCCTTAGTGCATCCTGGAAGGAAACGTCTTCCTTTGCAAAAAATCTTTTGTTGCAGCTCACAACTCCTCAAACCACAAACTAGCCAATCTTGAAGCCATTCCTCAATGTCTTTGAACTCACAGGGCCTTGCAGCTTGTCGCAAAGCAGCAATAAAGTCTGCAGCAGACTCTCCTGGATGTTGGTCCCGCTGTTCGAATGCATGATGCCAGGCAATCACCGATAGCTTCGGTTCAAAATGTTCCCTTAACATTTTCTTCAGCTCAGTATAAGTGATAGATTCCAGAGGTGCTGGGGCAATCAGATTTTCAGCAACATCAAATGTCTCTTGCCCACAGACACACAGTAACGTTGCAGCTTTGAGCCCATCTTCCCGAACTTGGTTTACTCGAAAGTAGTTTTCTACTCTGGGCATGTATGAGTGCCAACGTTCAGGGTGAGCTGTATCAAATTCGGACAAACACCCTATCTTAGACATCGTTACTTCTTGGCGGCCTCATCAACGCCTCATGCTGCTCCAGCTTGTGAAGGGGTTCCAGGACGAACCCAGCGTCTTCGTACTGGCAGGCAGAGTCACACAAGTTTGGAACGCCAAACTTCCAAGTGCTTCGGCCTCCCATGGTGAGTCAGCCTAGTATTTTCTTAATGTTTCCAAGCAGCATGATCTCACCTTCATTCCCAATGTTCTATTCTGAGCATTGGTAAGGCTTTGAGACGAGGCAGGAGTAACAACAGTTGCTTCTTTATTCAATCTTCAACAGAACAACACAAAATGGATGGATCCCTTTTATACCCTTCTGGAGGGAGCAGTATCAATCAATAAATGCAACATATTTTTCCCGCCTTGCGTATGTGCAATAGGCTGCAGACAGCCTATCTGGGTAGCCTCATGGTCTGCCTGGGACTCTCTTCAGCTTCCTGCACCTGCTGTGTCAATCACAGCCCAGGACATAACACTGATGATATTGTTCTTCGAGCTGATTTTAGCCTTAGTGTTTACACAATGCTGATTAAAAGAGAGTGTCCTGTCCAATGTCATGCCAAGTGTTGGACATTGCTGAAGTTGATTCCCTTGCCACATAACATCCAACTCTACCTTTGCATCTAAATTTTGGAGGTGGAAAGCACACTTGGCTCTTGTCTAAGTTGGGCTTTAAATGGTTGATAGTGTAATATTATCCTAATTCATCAAGTGCTACTATAAGTTTCCCAACTACCTCATCCAAAGTTGATTCTTGTGTGGTCACTGCTGTATTGTCCACATAGATGAATAGGCATGCATTGTTAGGGACTGGTTGATCATTCATATATACAATGCATCAGTGATGGGATTCAAATATGTGAACAACCAGTTCTCTGTGTGGATGCCGCTTCTGGAAGTCCATTCTGGGCCTGGGCAACAAAAAATTAGCTACCGGTTCTGCCAAAGTGGCGTGAACTGGCTGAATCGTACCACTGCAATGCATTCAGAAAGTATTCAGACCTCCTTCACTTTTATTTTGTTACGCTGCAGCCTGATTCTACAGTTGTTGAAATTCATTTTTTCTCATTAATCTACACTCAGTACCCCATAATGACAAAATGAAAACAGAATTCTAGAAATGTGTGTGATGTGGTAGGAATTTAGGAGGCTCTGGAGGGCAGTGTGTGATGTAGCAGGGATCGCAGAAGTGCTGGGGGTTGTTACTCTGGGGATGTTTGTTAACAATGTCCTGTAAAGGCAATATGGTGAATTAAGACTGGGAACCTGGCCACTCTCACAGCCTGGACTACCTCACAGTGTTGTTGTAAGAAAGGGTAGGATAGACCCCATATTAATAAATAAATAAATAAAT